>NC_134695.1:101376496-101676496 GCF_050947455.1 Rhinoderma darwinii
CCCGCCAATCAGCTGTTTTGAAGGGGCCGCAGCACTCGTACGAGAGCTGCTCCCCTTCATTCCTGTCACTTCATTCCGGTCACACTGTGAATCCGTGTCGGCGATTCACAGTGTGGGCGAGTAGTGAAATGAAGGGAAGCAGCTCTCGTACGAGTGCTGCGGACCCTTCAAAACAGCTGATTTGCGGGTCCCGGGAGACACATCAGCTATTGATGGCCTATCCTGAGGATAGGCCATCAATGTTTAGGGACTGCACAACCCCTAAGCCTACGATGTAGCAGGCTTAGGGAGCCCATGAGACAGGATCACAGATTGTGTGATCCTGTCTGCTGAACCCTGTATCTAAGCCAATCACATGGTAGGCTTAGATACATGGCCCATGTGTGATCCTGTCTGCTGGGCCCTGTATCTAAGCCAATCACATGGTAGGCTTAGATACATGGCCCATGTGTGATCCTGTCTGTGGGACCCTGTATCTAAGCCTACCACACTGTCGGTTTAGATACAGGGTCCAGCACACAGTAATCTTATACTGTATAAGATTACTGTTTGCTGGACCCTGTATCTAAGCCTACGTTGTGGTAGGCTTAGGTTCAGGGTCCCACAGACAGTATCACACATGGGCCCTGTATCTAAGCCTAACACACGTGTTACTAATCATTTTTTGTGTGTTTTCTTACAGGTTCGGTCGTTGGACTACGTCAGATTCCAGGACTACTTCGATGACAGCTTTTTTTTTATTATCAATAAAATGGTTAATGAGGGTTGTGTGTTTTTTTTTTTATTTCTATAAAATATTTTTTCTATGTCTTTGTGTTTTTTTTTAAACTATATTACTACCGCCTTAGTAATGGCCGCCGGCTGATTGACAGCGTCCATTGCTAAGGCGGGGCTTAGTGTTAGCCGGTGCAGAGGCTAACACTAACCCCCTTTATTACCCCGGTACCCACCACCACAAGGGGTGCTGGGAAGAGCCGGGTACGATCCAGTACCTGACCATCTGTAGTGATGGTCGGCCACTGGGGTGGCCGCAGGCTGGTATTATCAGGATGGGAAAGGCCAAAAACAGTGGCACCTACCACCCTGGTAATGCTGCCTGCTGCTGCTTTATTGTATCTGGCTGGTTATGAAAAATGGGGGGGACCCCACGTCATTTAAAAAAATAAATAAAAAAAAATAATTGGAAAGAACGATGTGGGGTCCCCCCCAATTTTCATAACCAGTCAGATACAACACAGCAGCAGCAGGCAGCATTACAAGGGTGGGAAGGGCCACTGTTTTTGGCCTTCCCCAGCCTAATACTACCAGCCTGAAGCCACCCCGGTGCCTGCCCGTCACTACAGATGGTCGGGTACCAGTACTCCTGGTGGCGGTGGGTACCGGGGTAATAATGGGGGTTAGTGTAGCCTCTGCATCGGCTAACATTAAGCCTCGCCTTAGTAATGGAGGTTGTCAATCAGCCGGCGGCCATTACTAAGGTGGTGATAATAAAGTTTAAAAAGATACAAGCACATAGAAAAAATATTTTATTGAAATAAAAAAACACAACCCTCATTAACCATTTTATTGAGAATAAAAAAAACGCCGTCATTGAAGTCCTCGTATCCGAAGTTCAACAACCGAACCTGTAAAAAAAACACAAACACACAAAAATAATCCGTAACACATAAAGAAGCAAAATTATTATTCTTACCTTTCCTGGGTCCAGCGCTGGAGACGCAATGTCAGCGAGCTGGGCCCTGTATCTAATCCAATCATGTGTGATACTGTCTGCTGAGCTGTGTATCTAATCCAATCATGTGTGATACTGTCTGCTGGGCCACTGTATCTAATCCTATCATGTGTGATACTGTCTGCTGGGCCACTGTATCTAATCCTATCATGTGTGATACTGTCTGCTGGGCCACTGTATCTAATCCTATCATGTGTGATACTGCCTTCTGAGCCACTGCATCTAATCCTATCATGTGTGGTACTGTCTGCTGAGCCACTGTATCTAATCCTATCATGTGTGATACTGTCTGCTGAGCGGTGTATCTAATCCTATCATGTGTGATACTGTCTGCTGAGCCAATGTATCTAATCCTATCATGTGTGATACTGTCTGCTGGGCCACTGTATCTAATCCTATCATGTGTGATACTGTCTGCTGGGCCACTGTATCTAATCCTATCATGTGTGATACTGTCTGCTGAGCCAATGTATCTAATCCTATCCATAGTTTATAGGGTCGTAGTGCTATAGATATGCTATGCTGTCTCATATACACACTTTTTTTTGGGCGGACCCATATGTATTGGGGCTATTTCCCTGACATTTTAAGCCCTGAGGGTATGTTCACACGGCAGCGTCCGTTACGGCTGAAATTACGGTGCTGTTTACAGGAGAAAACAGCACCGTAATTTCAGCCGTAATGGCATGTGCAGGCGTCTTTCGCTGCGTCCATTACGGACGTAATTGGAGCTGTTTTTCTATGGAGTCCATGGAAAACGGCTCCATTTACGTCTGAAGAAGTCACAGGCACTTCTTTGACGCGGGCGTCTTTTTTACGCGCCGCCTTTTGTCAGCGGCGCGTAAAAAAAAATGACCGTCGGCACAGAACATCGTAAGACCCATTCAAATGAATGGGCAGATGTTTGCCAACGCTTTTGAGCCGCATTTTTGGACGTAATTCAATGCTAAAACGCCCGAATTACGTCCGTAAATAGGGTGTGTGAACCCAGCCTTAGTGATGCCCCGGCTGCTAGTGCTGCATTGTTGGGTCACTTAGGAGACCGTCGGCCATGAGAAGTTTGCGGGGGGGGGCCCAGTAAGAATTTTTGCATCGGGGCCCATGAGCCTTTTTTCTACGCCCCTGGAATAGGTCAATGTAAAACTAATTTTCCTATGTAAAAGTCACTGTAGGGGAAATGTGTAGAGGCCTGCAGCTTCCCCCAGTGATGTCATAGTGCCCCATACTATTCAGCAATGACATCACGACTTGTAAAGATTGGGAAAAACATGGCTGCTTTCTTCCAAAATAGCACTATACCTGTCCACAGGTTGTGTGCGGTATTGCAGCTCAGCCCCATTTTCTTCAATGGAACTGAGCTGCAATACCAGACACAACCCACGGATAGGTATGTCGCTGTTTTTGGAAGCCAACAGTCATGTTTTTTTTTTTTGTCCTGGACAACCCCTTAAAGAGGCACAGTATGCTTAGGGGTTACAACACTTAAATGAGGTGCACAATCTTAGCAGTTTCAGTACACACGACGTGGCGCAATTTGTTAACATTGACGATACACCAAACAAATGGAACAAATACGTAATCCTTCTTCCTCAGGTCTCCGTTCGGCTCCCAGAGGCCACACCATGACTAGGTTACTTCAAACAGTCTCTATCAGACTCTGGACTTCCACCATGTAACTGCCGACAATCCCTCTCACTTTCTAGCCCTTCTCTCAAGGGTTGTCTCCCTGTCACAGTTCCCCGCCTCCATAGCATTCTTACATCCAGGAGACAATCTCTCTATGGGACAATCAGACCACTACTCAGGTCTGCTCCTCATGCACTTACCCTCAATAGGAATAGGACAATCTTCTCACTGGGGCCCTGCCTTTCAAGGGCTCTCAATACACCACCCCTCCCACTGTCTACTCCCCCCAGTCCAGTCCAATTCAGGACTGTACTTCCAGGCCGCATCTCAGGCCTGCAGCTCAACAGGCCTGCAGCTCAACCAGACCTTTCTGCAGTTATCTCCCCGGCCCACTAAGACATCGATCCCTCTAAACCTCAAATAGGACTTAACTATAGCCTCCACCAGGCTTGAGTACAGTACAGCTCGCCCTTCTACTGGTTCCCATACAGGGCTAACTGTTCCCGCAGGCCAAGTACACTTCTCAGAGCTAACCACTCTAGGCTGATGGTCCTCTTCTTCTTCCCCCGATTCAGTGGCAGCCCAGATAGTATAATTATATGCCTACCTCTTCTGCGGATAGATTCTATAAGTCCACAGACCACTGTTGGTCACTTTGTTGCTCATAGTCCACTCTGAGACATTGGTTCTAGATCTTTCTTGAAAAAGCAGTTGTACTTCTCTCCACAGCATCACTTGTAAGACAGTGCCACAGGGCACCACGGCTTGTTATCCAGCATACCTGACATCTAAAACATTACATACAGTGCAAAATAACATATATGCAGTTCATAAATAGTAACATCTGAACATTCCCTTAATGACTTGTAGTCCATTTAAAGAAACAGTCAACTAAATAGATTACATGAGCAGTCCATAGGCTAGAAATGGATGTTATACAACTCCTCTTCACCCCCGGACGCTGCTGCACACAACATCCTGAAGCCATCGCAGAGGAAGGAAGTGCTCATCAGTCCTGGCATCAGAAGTCAGGGCGCAGTGCCCGGGAGACCTGCCTGCTCTTTCGGGAGTCAAATAGGTGTTTCCTTTTTTTGGGGAGTTTCCTTGATATTCCAGGAAAGTAGGCAAGTATGTGGTGTGCAATACATTAACCTGCTTGCATAGCGCAGCCGTTTATTCACTTTGTATTAAAATATCCACGCTACGCAAATAGCCTAGAGCCATGTGGAGCGCTACGTTATTTACCCGGCGTGCCAGCGGTTAGGATGACATTTGCTACATCTGTACACACACAGGTACACACATACAATTATACAAATTGGACCTGTTTTTTATCCAAATATATATATATATATATGTATAAATCATTTAGAGGGGAAAAATAAAAGTAATAAAACTACAATAACGTGGTTGCATAAGTGTGAACTTATAACTTATAATTGAGGATGTGGTTGTGTTCAGAATTAGCCAATCATATTCAAACTCATGTTAAATAGTAGTCAGTACACAGCTGCCATTATTTAAAGTGATTCTGAGTAACCCCATATATAGTTCAACTGTTCTATTAGGATTTTCCTGACATTTTCTTTGTTCCATGTGACAGCAAAATAGCCATGGTCCGTAAAGAGCTTACAACACATCAAAGAAATCTGATTGTTGAAAGGCATCAGTCAGGAGAAGGGTACCAAAGAATTTCCAAGGCATTAGATATACCATGGAACACAGTGAAGACGGTCATCAAGAAGTGAATTACATTTGGCACAACAGTGACATTACCAAGAACTGGACGTCTCTCATAACTTGATGAAAAGACAAGATGAAAATTGGTTCGAGAGGCTACCAAGAGGCATACAGCAACATTAAAGAAGCTGCAGGACTCTCTGGCTGATACTGGTTGTGTAGTGCAGGTGACAAAAATCTCCCGTATTCTCCATATGTCTGGGCTGTGGGGTAGGGTGGCAAGACGGAAGACTTTTATAACTAAGAAAAACATCCAAGCCCGGCTATGTTTTGCTAAGACCTACATAAAGTCTGCCAAAAGCATGTGGGAAAACGTGTTATGGTCTCATGAGACTAAGGTTGAACTTTTTGGCCATAACTCCAAAAGGTATGTTGGATGCAAAGCCAACACTGCACATAACCAAAAGAACACCATACCCACAGTGAAGCATTGTGGAGGCTGCATTATGGAGCACGACGGAGGCAGCATTATGGAGTATGGTGGAGGCAGCATTATGGAGCATGGAGGAGGTAGAATTTTGGAGCATGGTGGAGTCAGCACTATGGAGCATGGTGGAGGCAGCATTATGTAGCATGGTGGAGGCAGCATTATGGAGCATGGTGGAGGCAGCATTATGGAGCAGGGTGGAGCAAATATTATGGAGCATGGTGGAGGCAGCATTATGGAGCACGGCGGAGGCAGCGTTATGGATCATGGTGGAGGCAGCATTATGGAGCACGGTGGAGGCAGCATTTTGGAGCATGGTGGAGGCAGCATTTATGGAGCATGGTGGAGACAGCATTATGGAGCACGGTGGAGGCAGCATTATGGAGAACGGAGGAGGCAGCATTATGGAGCATGGTGGAGGCAGCATTATGCTTTGGGGCTGTTTTACTGCAGCTGGAACTGGGGCTTTAGTCAAGGTGGAGGGAATTATGAACAGTTCCAAATATCAGTCAATATTGGCACAAAAACTGCAGCCACTGCTAAAAAGCTGAAGATGAAGAGGAATTTCACCTTTTAGCACGATAACGACTACAGCATACCTCCAAATTAACAAAGGAATGGCTTCACCAGAAGAAGATCAAAGTTTTGGAAAGGCCCAGCCAGAGCCCAGACCTGAATCCCATTGAAAATCTGTGGGGTGACCTGCAGAAGCTGTACACAGGAGATGCCCTCTCAATCTGACAGATTTGGAGCGGTTTTGCAAGGAAGAGTGGGTAACAATTGCCAAGTCAAGATGAGCCATGCTGATAGACTTCTACCCAAAAAGACTGAATGCTGTCATAAAGTCAAAGGTTAATTCAACAAAGTATTAGTTTGAGGCCGGGTTTACACGAGCGTGTGCGTTTTGTGCACGCAAAAACGCGGCGTTTTGCGTGCGCAAAAGGCACTTAACATCTCCGTGTGTCAGCCCCGTATGATGCGCGGCTGCGTGATTTTCGCGCAGCCGCCATCATTATGACACTCCATTTGGATGTTTGTAAACAGAAAAGCACGTGGTGCTTTTCGGTTTTCATTCATAGTTTGACAGCTGTTGCGCGAATCACGCGCGTCCCACGGAAGTGCTTCCATGAGGCATGCGTGATTTTCACGCACCCATTGACTTCAATGGGTGCGTGATGCGCGAACAACGCACAAATATAGGATTTGTCGTGAGTTTTTTGCAACGGACTCACGTTGCACAAAAATCACGGACTGTCTGCACGGCCCCATAGACTAACATAGGTCCGTACGACACGCGTGAAAATTACGCGCGTTACACGGACGTAAATCACGCTCGTGTAAATGAGCCCTAAGGGTGTGCAGATTTATGCAACCACATTATTTTTGTTCTTTGTTTTAATTTTTCCACCCTAAAGGATTTCAGTTTGTTTTTCAATACAATTGTACCGATTATAGGTGACATTAAAGGTGGAAAAAGTTCTGAAATGAATCATCTTTGACTGCTTTTGTAACATGACAAGAAGTATATATATATATTTATTTTTGGCTGGAGATAAATTTCACACAGCTGATACTGGTCATTTCTAGCCATGTTCTAAATTAGACACCAGTTTGGAATCGTCTTGTGATTTTAACGCAGTTTCAATGGAATTGATTTACGTGCAGCTTTAAATTTCTTTGTTGTATCGATTTTTCGGTAACACCAAAAAAAAAAAAAATGTCAATCTAATAAAGTAATTTAATTCCTTCACATTCAGAGAGATTAGCAGCATCAATTCCACAAATAGCTTGGTTGTAGGGGGGGTGGGGGGCATCTTACACTCTTAACTTCCCTGTGAATCAAGCTGAATTATATCTGAAACGGCAGCAATTTCCTCTGGAGAGGCAGCTGAGATTTCAGGCACTTACAGTACAGCGAGGATCTTAAAACTGTCAAGGATGCAGGATATCGCCCTGAATGTTGAGAGTCAGAAGTGGATTTCTGTACAGTGCCCCAGATTCTTCTATAATCACTGTAAACCTAAACGTAATTTACGTGGCAAGTTATATTCATAGCACAAGCTACTAATATCGACGAGCAATAATAATAATTATACACATCTGTCATGGAGCTGAGTCCTTAAAGGGCTGAGGCTGAGCTAACACTAATAACAGTAAAGTTTATCACGATCATCTGACACATTCATACAGTAGTGGGGGCTGCATATCAAAAGTCAAAATGCACCCCCTCCCATCATTCTTTTAAATCTTTTTCATGTACTCCATCAAAATGAATGAGAAGTTGTCACAGTCCCGCCCCTCTTGCTATCATCACTAAATAGCCCTATCATCTTGTTTAAACTATTATATCATCTAAACAGAAAGAAAACAACGGAGTATAAAAGCCGTATATATAAAAAAATAACCATTTTTATTGATCACATAACTGAGACAGACGTAATTTAAAAAGGTACAAAATGGATAAGAAGAATATAGTATACCAGTTTTTAACATGAAAAGCAGACTTCCTATATCTTTACAGCAATGTACTGTGCATGTAATAGACATTGATAGTTTTTAGAAAGATTTATAGAGAAGCCAAGTAATCACAAAAGAATTTTCCAAGAACCTTACCCATATTGGTACTCATGGAAGTCTGGATACCATGTATAAGACCCCAACGCGCGTTTCGCGATGTCTGCTTCCTCGGGGTGTGCATAGTGTCTGAATACAGTCATGACTTTAAATAGAGCCAGATCCAGGTGTGCTTAATTGTTTTCTCTGCCCAGCGAGATTCCGGCGTACATCTGCTGCCGCAACCGGAAGTGAGGCGTGCCCCACTTCCAACCTCCAGCGCCGTAGCGCACATCCGGGTCCCCGACGCGTACAGGGATCCCGGACATGTGCAGTGCGCTAAAGGAGGTGGGAACGGGGCAGGCCAAACCACCGGCAACGTGCAGACAGACTGCGCTCCTCATTGGGCAGCCAAAACATATTATATTATTGCATTATGCACATTTTTATATACTTTGTGTATCAATTCACTGCTTTCAAGAAAGAAATTATTACAGAATGTACAGTATATAAGAAAATAATATAACAGTTCATCAAACAAATAATAACATTTATCTGCAGAAACTGAACAAGCCCTTTAAACAGTTGGTTTATATTAAAAGTTACAACCTGGGTAATGATGCCACTGAAAATGGACAGGTGTAAAGTGTTTTCTGTCTTTTTTATGGGTATAATTATTATTTCCGCCATGCCAGCAGTTACTGCTTATAGATGCAGCCAATGTCTAGGCGTAGTTTATAATTTATCACAAATACGTCGCTCGTAATGTTAAATTCATTTGCATTTAATACAAATCCAGAAAAAGCCGAGGGAAACCAAAATCCAAATCCACGCATTAGCTGAAATTACATTTTCTGATTGTGTTACGATCGGTTTCAATGTCCTGAGGAATGCGGATGATGGAGTAACTGTCCCCTCTATTCCAAACCTACAGATGGAAGATATCTGACATAATAAGAAATTGCTGGATGACTTTAATCACGCATTGATATAATAATTTGCATACAAAGTCTCTTGCTACAATTTAAGGCCATCTGTGTAGCGGACCTATCCATTCCTTCCAGCAATATCTCTTTACCCTACTAAAAAAAACACCAAGGAAGAAGAGAAAACTCCCCAAATCTACTCTTTTTTGACACCTTAACCCCTTAAGGACACGGCCAATTTTGGCCTTGAGGACAGAGCAATTTTTTTACATTTCCCTCTTTGCATCCCGACGCTCATAACTCTTTTATTTTTTGTACAACGTAGTTGTATGAGACTTTGTTTTTTGCGGGACGAGTTGTACTTTATGTAGGTACCATTTTTTGGTACAAATACATTATCGTGTAATTTCTATAAATTTTTATTTTGGCGAAAATGCAGAAAAAAAGCAGTTCCGCTGCAGTTTTAATATTTTTTTTTACACCGATCATCATAAATAATGTTATACATTTGTTGTACAGGTTGTTACGGTCGTGGCGATACCAAATATGTCTATATTATTTCATGTTTTGGGACTTATATTTTAAAAAGTTTATTTATTATAAAAATGTGTGGTTTTTATTTATTTATTTATCGTTATTTTTTTTTTACATTCATTTAACTTTTTTTTTTAATCCCATAAAGGGATTTATCATTTTGATTTTGATTTTGTAACTGTAATGTACTGGCATAGATCTATATGCCAGTACATTAGCCTGCTACTGATCGTACACAAGCAGTTGTTAGGGCATACCTCAGTATGCCCTAACAACAGGAAATATGTTCAGACAGCCCTGGGGTCCTTCAATGGACCCTCGGCTGTCTGCCCATACGAGTTGTGGGCTTTGATCGCGTCACAGTTATTTTCTGTGACGCGATCAATGTGCAGTCCCCTCTCTTTGAACGCCGCGATCAGCTTTCATCACGGAGTTCAAAGGGTTAACGGCGGAGAGAAGATGTTTCTCTTCTCTCCGCTGTCAGAACGGGGCCGTGGCTGTGTATTACAGCCGTTGCCCCGCTCTCGATCGCGCATACAGACGCGCACAGACGACTGTCACACATGACGAGTATGCTCGTCCTAATGCGCAAAGTGCTTGCCGCTCAGGACGAGCATACTCGTCCTGTGTTGGCAACCAGTTAAAGTGGTTTTCCGCCTCGGACAATCGATACTTGTTAGATAGAGCTGATCACAAAGTATCCCCCTGCCGGGATCCCCAGCGATCAGCTGTAATCTGCGGGGAAACCTGGTAGTAAGCGTTAAATTTCCCTGCAGCGCCACCACAAGGGAGATTAAGCATCACACAGTGCCCATTCAAATCAATGTGTTGTCTATATAATACAGGACAGGACAGGTCCTCAGAGAGAGACACTCTTTGTAACCGCTCTCCATTCTCGCCAAGAGATGACGATCCTGAACAGTCCCTGTTTCCTATAAATGACATTGGTGTGACGTTTTTTGTGTGTATGGGCAAATCAAATATGTATACAGTATGTTTATTCTTTTTTGGGGACTTTCATTAAATAAAATGTATTTATTTAAAAAACAGTGTTACCTTTTTTGTGATATTACTTTAAACTTTATTTAAAAATTATTAGTTGTTTTATAGTCCTATAAGGGGACTTTTACTTTTCTATATACATTTTTATCGGCAATGCAATGCCATACTACTGTACTACATTATAATACTGTCTGGCCATAAACAATTGTCAGGAAGCCTACTAGAGCATATGTACTTAGGTATTTTCTAGCAGGCAACTGGACAGACGTGGGGGCTTTGTTAGGCCCCATTGACACGAGCGTGAATCACGTCCGTGTGCTGTGCGTTGAAACAACGCATAGCACACGGACCCATTGATTCCAATGGGGCTATTCACACATGCGTGATTTTTCACGCAGCGAGAGTCCGCTGCGTGAAACTCACTGCATGTCCTATATTGGTGTGTTATCACGCACCTACGTGCCCATTTAAAAAAAAAAAAAAAGATGTGCTTTGCGAGTGAGTGAATAACACATGCCCCTCGCAAAGCACACTGATGCATACGCAACACACACGGACCCGATTCACGCGAATTTTTCCCGCACGTGAATCGGATAAGCTCATGTGAATGAGGCCTTAGGTCCCTGTCCTGCCATGTATTGTGCCTGCCTGAGCAATCGGAATGATGGATCGGAATGGTTTTTCAAAAAGAGTGCTGAAATGGTCAGAGATAACTCTGTTCCAGGCCATTGCTGCGCGCAGAGTGGCTGGCAATCATTTGAAAGGCAGAGGAATTGTCGAAGAAGTGGCCAGAAAACATAAAGCATTGGTAGACTGGTAGGAATAGGGGGGCACAGCCCATCTACAGTCCTGTTGCTTCCATTTTGCCCAGTCCCTTCCAGCTCTTCTACCTCTTCACATTGCTGGCACCATGGGCATGACTTCACCTTGACAGCTTGTTGACTGGAATACGATCTGCTGCAGTGATCTGTCTGCGATATCGAATGGCAAATAAATAGCCCATCCAAAATTTCAGTAGATCTTCGGAGGGCCACCAGGTGACTTTTCCACGATTGCTTAAAAAAAAAAAGTTAAATACCCATGTACATATTGCATTTGTTTCTGCTCTGGTATTGCATTGGCTTCAGAGGCAAGTTGCAACTTTTTTAAGCCACGGTATGTTTTATGTGTATAGTTTTTGTATTTTATTTATTTCCTGCTTCCCCGGATTTTAAGCGGAAAAGTCACAGTACAGAAAGCTGCATGTAAGAAGCACAGGTACAGTCTTTATACGTTGTTCCATCCATACAGATCAAAACCATCACCTAAAAGTGTTTATTGAATGTGTTAACGGCAGTTCGTAAGTGTTTTTACGGAAGCCTAAAGGTGTAAGGGGCTTTATTCTGCATCACTGTTAAAAGGATAGCCAGTCACCCAGCAAAGAGAGCGAGTAGAGCGCTGAGAATACAATACAGGCAGCAGCATTGATCCCGGCAATCACTTGACCTACCCCAGCTCTGATTGTGACATATCTGGGGTTTTTACGAGCGGCGATACATGTGTCAATCCTTTTTCCATATAGTCGTGGGACCCTTTTCTTTATTATTTACTTCTTATTAATTTTATTATACACTATATTGGATACTAGCATTTGATGTTTCACTTTATTTGTTTTACCCAAATTGCTTCTGGCATTTATTAGCATTATTGTATTTAGGAACAGTACTATGCACTTTAGAGGATTTTTTTTCTTTATATTGTGGTTATTTCACTTACCTTATACGGTGGTCTGCATTGTTAATTGAGTTTGGGTCCTTACATAAACTGACATATTCTGGAGGATTGACCTGTGACCTTGGACCATCGGATAGCGGTGTGCCCTAATTTTAATTTTTTTTAATTAGGTTTTAACTTTTTGGGTCTATTTGATTTTTTGTATAATATTTGATATGTGATTTATGATACTTTGGTTCTTTATTTATCTTTTTTTTTCGACTTACATGTGGTCCCCTAAAATCCAGCCTTCTGCTCTTGTACCCCCTAATACTAAATCCAAACATAAAACATTACTTTAAGTAAAGTTTTTTTTTTTTTGTAATGAAATAACACTGTCCTCTACGAATAATGTTTAATCATGATCACATTAGGAGCAATTTATAAGAATGTTCAGTAATAAAATAGAATAGCTGTGGGGAAAATCAGGGTAAGAATGCTAGGATTAACTGGAGCAATATAAAAAATAGATTATGTTTAATGAAAAATTTCCTAGTGTTCAACATTTTTATTATAGTTAATAACGCCAGGCTTCATTTTTGTCTGTGGTAATTGTGAATTCTTAATAGCCGGCACTACTATTCCCCCATTGGATATTGGCAGGCATTAATAAGCTTAATTCTCCAGGTTTAAGTTTAATGGTAGTGAAATATATAAGGTAGTTACATTTATACTTAATAGCTAACAGGGAAGTAATAGCCTTATGCTTTCTGGCTCGGAAATTCTTCTTTTAGGGAAAATATAAATGGAATTGGAATACAATGGGCAATGAAAGCTTAATTTAACAAGGTAACAAGATAGCAAAAAGCATACATATTCATCTTTGCTCATTGCAAGTTTTTGAATTCAAAAAGATCAAAAAAGTTTGTCCTCTTACGTGAAGTTTTAAGGGGTTTGTCCGGAATTCTAAAAAAAAAAGTCTACTTTTTTTCCAAAAATAGCGTCACTTCACATGAGTGGCGCTGTTTTTAGAAAAAAAGAAGCAGACCTTTTTTATAATCCTGGACAAATCCCTTTAAATTTCACATGAATGGACAACATGTTTTTTTGATCTTTTTGATTTTTTTTGTTAAATTTAGACTTATCTGAATTATTTTGGTCTTTAGCGTTCATAGTTGCTGTGTGACAACCAATAAAATCAACCATTACATTTCCCCCTGAGATTGTCATCCAGTTTTCCTCAGATCTTTTCATAGTAATTCAGAATTGCACCCTGTTACCCCCTCCCCCCACACACAGCAATCTTTTTCCTATGGCTTAGCCTATGCACGTGACCTTCTTTACTATAGTTTTGTCTTGTTATTCATGAACGTGGAAGCTCAGGATGAACATTGTTATTGCTCTCTAACAGAGAAGAGGGACAGATTAAAAAATATAATTGAAATGGTAAATTACCTAACTCTTAAAGGTTGCGAGACACTGTCAAATATAAAAGATAATGTACAGACACCCTCAATATTAAAAGGGAAAAAGCCTATAAAGATATGACTGAGTAAGCTTTATCCCTTGTATTAACTGGCTGTAATATGGTTTTGACCCTAGTCCCAAATTTTTGTTACACTATGACATCCGTGGTGGTCCAAGTAGTATTTTTTCTCATGTTCCACAATTTTATTGCAGATTGTTGTCTCCCAAAAAGCTGTATCTGTCACTTTCGATATCCAGAAAATAAATGGGTTCCCTGTTCCTACCCTGCTCAATTCTTACCAATCGGAAAAATCTTTTAAGTTAACAAAGGAAAAAAAATCACCCACGATGGCCTCTTAGGGTGCTGATTGGGGGTCGGGTGCAGTTTATGGATTAAAAAATGGTGAGTATGTATTATAAATAACATAGCCAAGGGTTGGTGGGTAAAGGGGGGCATAGGGGGCAATTGAATGAAAGTGTACCTCCAATGATGGAGAGAGAGCCCTTCATCATTGGAGCCAAACTTTAAAGGTTGGACCCATTCAGATACCCCTGCCTTGGACACCAAGAGAGCTTGCCCAACTCTGCATATGTTCCATGAGGATCCAATAGGTCATTTTTGTCACAAAGCCCCTAGTGCAATAGCCTCTTTGGGACCCACATCGTCTTTTGGGATATCTAGGCTCAATGACACTGTGCATACATACACAAGAATCACACAATCAACCATTATGACACCTCCAGTAAGTTATCACATAGTAGCAGATGGGATTCCTCTTCCTTAGCAGACATACAGTAATGACAAACGAATGTAATGTATTTTTTCAACATGTCATGCTCATGTCAATGCAGGACATTTTTTTAAATGGCCTTATATAGCACCTCACTAAGGGAAAAGTGCTGTTGCAGGAAGCTAGTGTTTCAGACGATACTGGGTGCCTTTACCATGTACTAAAATTATTATTCATTTTCATCAGCGAGCAAGAAAGTGGGATTGACTAAGCTTGAAGGACCCAGCTAGCATCATTGTTGTTGTTGAAAACATTGGTGTTGAGTAGAAATAGACCCCTGAGGCCCTGAGACGGTTGGGTGAGGTTACAAAGTCATATTGAACTATTTTATGCCACCCATTTCAGGGCCTGAATATTATATACAACTGGAGAACATTGCAGATCACTGGCAATCTACCAAGTGTTACAGTAACTATCCCAAAAACTCCTGCTACGTCAGAAGGACGCTCGAAGCTCCTGATGTTAATGTTAGAAGGTCTCCAGGATTTTGTGACCACTAGTAAAGGCCCTTTTGGAATAATAGCCATGATTAAGAACACAAAAAGTGTTCGAAACGCGTAGGCTTCTATACTACCTACCCTTAACTGCCTCGCTACTGCGTCCTTTCATCTGTTCTATTTTAAGCTTACAATACAATAAAAATGTGAACTTTGATTCCTTTTTAAAACACAACAACAGCGCTGGATCGACCTTCCTTGTTTTTCCCCTGTTATCTACCGTGGACCGTTGTGGAGATCCGGGGGAGGTTGGAGTGCTGGACGCAGAACTGGTGAGCTGGAGGTTTCCTCCCCCTGTTCCTTTTTAAAGGCCCTTTTACACTGGGTGATTATCGGGCAGACAAGCGTTCATAGAACAAACTAACATACTGACACTGACAGATTCCTATCTCTCTCTAAAATCTATCGCTCTACCAAACTATTGTAAATCTAACTATTTATTCTCTTCTCCTCAGTATAAAACACACTCACTGACACTAATCCATCACTATCTATCTGTATTTCGTGTTTTACTATCTCTCACTCTCTGTCTGACGTCCTCTCTCTCCCATCTGTATCCCCACAAAGCAGCAGCATTTTCTGGCTGTTTATAGTGACTATAACTTCTATGAGTCATTAGTGACTTACACCATATACAGTTTCCCCTCATGATTGTCTGTGCTAGAAGAAGAGCTGCCTGCAAGGCATTATGGGGAAGCCCGCCAAGCTGCCGCCTGAGGTCATGTGATCCTTCTCTCGCTTCATGTCTTCTTATTATCTGAAAAAGGGTGTCTCCATAATTTTGATCGATTTGTGCAGGACGAATCCCAAAAATTTCTGATTCGCTAAATTCCAAAACTTTTGAAAAATTTGTAACAAATTTGATTCTTGTCAAATTGATTCGCTCATCTCCAACCACAACCTCTACATCCCCTAAAGTTTCACCCGGGGTCCATGATATTTATTGTCCATAGGCCCAGATCGCTCTCAGTTAACCCCTGGACTCATATTCACTATGTTGTTTTTTCTTATTTTAAAAGGAAAATGCTCTTTAATAATATTAACCCCTTTTGCATCTTCTAGAACTCCAGACAGTGTGCGGCAATAATATGCACTTTAGTGGTCCTTCCATTAATCAATCCTGAAGAAGAGATTCCCTTAGTTTAGACTTTGATAGAGACAAGAAGAAACACTGAAAATCGAGACTGACAACCAGACAACAAGCTCCTAAATAATGCCAGCGCTCGGCGCCTCGGGCAAAGTAATTTTCTTTGTGTCAGCTCCTATCAGGAGTTATATGTAAAGATATGAGGAGTGTGCATTGAATTGAGGTGCATTAGACTAAGAACTGAAGGTGTTTAAATATTTGCATGTGGCCGAGAATTATATTGAAATAAGGTGTCAATTTGGAGAAGGGAGACAGATAACGCTGACTCAGAAATGTAAAGCAAGACCCAGAGAGAAGGAAATGCAGATTTTTACACTGCATTATAAACATTAGCATTAACTCTTTCCGTGCTGGAAGGATGCCCACAGGCTTAACTAAAGGGGGTGCGGAGACTGCCTTTGAAACGGGCCATGAGGGGGCTCAAAGGTCCTACTGCCCCATATGAGACCAGTACAAAAATGATGCTTCATAGTTAAAGGCCATGTTACGGACTTTGCATTTGGGCCCAAGATTTTCAGGTTATTCCTCTGACGAGGCCTTTTGGGTTCTCCAGCCAAGCAGTGTAGCTTCTATTTTAAGGTCTGGGTAATCCCGCAGTAGACGTCTCTGGTAATATGGATGACCAGTTAAGTGAATAAGACACCCTGGTTGTGAAATGGATTAAATAGAGCTTTAAAGCTGGCAGATCCCATCAAGAAGAAGTCCAGACAAGAGATAAAGACTTGGATCGTCTTCAAGTTTTCTATACCCTACAGGAGTAGTGTCCAAAATCCCGGCCCTAAGTTCATTACAGCGTCTCGTCATCACTTAAAGGTTAAGAGATGATACCGGATGCTCCTTGTATTAAGACTGTCATCTTGGCACGGAGATGTGCTCTAAGTCTCATCTATAGCAATAGTCCAACAAATCCTTGTAAGATGTCCTGTTATATAAAGGAGCAACATGGGCATTGGTGCCACCATGGATTAGGAAATTATGTTGTGCCAGTATGAATTCTTTATTGAGCTCTCAAACTAGTCTGTAAAAGCTGATCTGTAATAAGACCAGAGATATTTATCAGAGTAGCCTGGAATTACTCTGTGTATATCACGCACTGACTGTAACAATAAAGAATAAGGGGCATGAGGGGGTTTATCCAGTTAGCGTCTATTTATCTATCAGTAAGACAATTTTAATTATTAACTTACTAACTTCCTGTACAAGTAGAGGGCAAAAAAAGGAAATTTTTAAAGGGAAACTTCAGGCAAAAACTATTTAAATAATAATAATAATAATAATGATAAAATATATGAATTATTTTTCTATTATTATCAACTATTTATTTATTTATTTATTTATGTATATATGTATTTGTTTATAATATTATTATGATTTTTATTTTTTTATTTTTAGGTATACATTTATTTAGTTAGATTATTATTATTATTACTATTTTTGTTATTTAATGATTTATTTATGTATTTATTTTGCACTTTTGCTACCATTTTCTTATTGTTTCAATGCATCTCAATTAAAGATAAGTAAATAATATCTTATTGTGTGAAGGCAGCTCCTGTGCAGACCGATGTGTCTCCGTTGGTATAGACTACAAACAGTCTGATCCAACTTCTACTATCTTCCCGCTGATCCTTGATAACCTATAGACTAGAAGAGGGGGCAGAGGGAGTGGAATAACACATGATTCCAGGATCAGACTACACAGAACTTGTTTGTAGTCTGTGACCATGGAGACGCAAATCTGCACAGGAGTTGTAGCCACAAAAAGTTAGAATATTTTTTTAACTATTTATCTTCAAGCTTCTCATATTTGTAAATTAAATGACTGTCTGTGATATGAAAATGCGGGATGTTGATCGGCAAAATTAGACAAATTTGCCATTTGATAGTTGGGAAGTTGAAATTACAGCCATATTGTCTGACTCCTTACACCCAGACGTAGATATAACAAAGAAAATGCTGAATACAATTTAAAAAAAAAGGGGGATGACTTAGAAATTCGGTTTAATGCTGATTTTTATTTTTATATATTTTTTTAAATATTAGGTCTGTGGATATGGCGTACATCCAATATAATTTGCGCCATTTCTGCCAACCAAAATCTGGAGGCAGTAGCCCAGTTTTTATAATGATGATGTTATTTACAGGGGAAATTTTTCTTTAAGGTTAACTGTCCCTTTAAACCAAGGAATTATGATGTGTGACCTTGAGAGAATAATTTGTGATTGGCAAAGACCCCTGAAATGTAACAAATGTGACAGTGCTGGAGAAACGTCTTGATTTTATTGAGTGTTTCATTACACGCATGTAACTAATGCAGCAAATACACATCACTCCTGTTCACAATAAAGCAACATGAATTGGGGGATTTAACATAGACATAGCAGAGCCAATTATGTATTCACAGCCTATGGTGCAAATGAATAGCATTCAACTATAGGCCCTAGGAGCATAATCAATAATGGAAGGAATATTTATTGTTTTGCTTTACGAAGAATAATAGATCCCCGAGAAGGCTAATTGTAAGTCTGTCGTGACCGGGGAGGAAAAGTGTTTGATTGTTTTGACCACTCACAAAAACTTGTGATGCCGGCACAAGAATACAAACCTCCATATATACATTGTATAAACATCACCCGTTATAGTATGCGAGTTGTGCGAAATTTCTTTGCTTTATCTGTTTCTAGGAAATATGGGTGACACCCAGCTGTCCGGATCCCTATATGTAGTTATAGGGTACGTACACACGTAACGTAAACACTGCTGATTCCATTGCGGAAAATCCACAGAGTATAAGGCTGGGTTCCCACAGTGCAGATATGCTGCAGATTTTGAATGTGTTTTTTAAGCCAAAACCAGGAACAGAAGTTAAACAGAAGAAATATATAAAGAAAGGCCATATAGATCTACTATCCTGGATCCAATTCTGGTTTTGGCAAAATCTGCAGCAAATCTGTACTGTGGGAACCCAGCCTTAGGCCGGGCATCCCACAGGATGGAAAAAATTACGCAGTGTGTCCGACCTGGAACTTGCAGGACATTCCGTCCGAAAAATCGCACCACATTCTGGTGTGATTTTTCGTACAGAAATTCTGCTGCGGAAGAAAGCCGTTCATACTTACCCCTTCCCTCCTCTGACGTCCACTCCGGCCTCCCTAGATGACGTTTCGGGCCATGTGACACTGCAGCCTGTGATTGGTTGCCGCGGTCACATGGGATGCAACGGCATCCCAGGAAGCGGGACTGCAGGAAAAAGCAGGGCGTTGTGGGTAAGTATAATTATTTTTTTCTTCCGGCATTGCGATTTTTGCGGTGATTACATAGGATAAGTCGCAAAGCTTGGCTAAATCTCATTCACTTTGCTGCTACTGTAAACGCTGCAGAACTTCCGCATGGAATTCCATTCCGGAAATTCCGCAATGTTTACGCTACGTGGGAACCCAGCCTTAGGTTGCATTCATATGGAGCGGATACACTGTGTTCCGCATGTAATACCGGGCGAAAAAGCGCACCAAACTGTGGTCAGTTTTTTGCCCGGAATGTCCGCTGTGAAAAACTGCATGACGTCTTAATCCCAGGAGACCGCTGCAGCCTGTGATTGGCTGCAGCGGCGGGCACATGGGATGAAGCGACATCCCAGGAGGATGAAACACAGACTCCTAGGTAAGTTTAATATTTTTTTGGTTTTCTGAGTTCCAATTTATGTCGCGGGATCGCTGCGAATCCACCGCAAAAAAAAACAAAAAACTGCTAATTGATGCGGGATTTACATCCCATTGATTTCATTGATAGTTCACGTAAAGACAATTGCCATGCTGTGGAATGAAATTATGCACTGCAGGCCAATTTCTAAGCGGTATTTCGGCTCAGTATTTACGCAGCGTGTGGATGAGATTTGTTTTACCTCATCCACTTTGCTGCTACTGTACTTGCAGAGAATTTTCCGCATCAAATTCCGTTGCGAAAAATCCGCTGTATTAATGCAACGTTAGAACTGGCGCTTAGGATATGTTCCCACACACAGGATACGCTAGTCTATGGGCCAAACACGCAGCATCTCCGCACAGAACACGCAGCATTAATTGACATGCAGCAGAATTTAAAACGCACCGCAAAACACTTTCCGCATTACTTTTTTCCCTTTTTTTTTTCCGCAGCGCAGGCATGAGATTTTCTAACTCTCATTTACTTTGCTGCTACTGTAAATGCTGTGGAATTTCTGCACAGAATTTCATTGCAGAAATTCTGCAGCGTTTACGCTAAGTGGGAACCCGGTCTAAGGCCCCATGCACACGACCGTAAAAAACCTCCGTTTTTGCGGACCGCAATTGCGGTCCGCAATAACGGAGCCATTCACTTTCATTGAACACTGACACCTTTCCGTAGCACTACGGAAGGGTGTCCGTGCCATGGAAATGTTCCGGGAATTATGGAACATGTCCGTTCTTTCGCATTTTGCGAGCCGTGCTCCCATACTTTGTATGGGAGCACGGCCCGAAAATGCGGCTGCCAGTCAGCGGCCGGCCGTGCCCGCAATCGCGGGCCGTGATTGCGGGCACGGTCGTGTGCATGGGGCCTTACAGTACCAGCAGAGTGGATGAGATTTAAATAGATCTCATCCACACACTGTGGAAAAAAATCAGCCGAGAAACCGTTCATAAATTAACCCGTGGTGCGCCTTTTTAATCCGTAGCCTGTCAATTTATGTTGCGGAATCGCTGCTCTTCTGTTGCGGGTTTTCCCTATAGATTTCAATGGGGAGGTAAAACCCGCAAAATTAGGCAAATGCTGCGATAGTTGCGATGAAAAAGCTGCGATTTCGCAAATCAGAAAAAAACTAAAAACTTTATTTGATTTAAAAATAATAAAAAGGTTAATACTTATCCCAATCAAAGGCGGCAGCGATCACATGGACTGCAGCGTCATCCCAGGAGGCCGGGCTGTTCTCAGAGCAGATGGACGCACCATGATAAATTAGAACGGGGTAAGCATTACTTTTTTATTTTTCTAGCAGTATTGCCGCTGCAGAGACTTTATACTCTGCAGCCTGTCAACATATGCCGAGGATTCTGAGCGCATATTTGGCATTTTTCCCCATACACTTGTATTGGGAGCATAAAATTAGTTATCCTAAGGATCGCCATCTATATTAAATGCCCGGATAACCACTTTAACCTTAGACTCATAATCATCCAAGTACAAACATTTTTTTCTAAAAGTGCAAAAGTAGACCGGGCAAAGGCAGAACAGACTAAAATTAGTAGTGGGAGGTAATTATTTTATGTTTGGGTAATAACATTCTGCCTGATAATAACGAATTAATACCTGAGCACCTGACGTCAATGAAAAATGCGTTCATGTGAATAGATCCCAAAATCGTATATGCAAAAAAAACCTGAAGAAGTGATCAAGCCCGCTGCATTATGTAAACTACATTGCTGATTTGCACAGGGACTTCAAAGTGATAAATAAATTTTGGGTTGCAATTTTGGGCTCGTAGTTTGGCATTAATTCTGATTCTCCAATATGGATCAATTGGCAAAGCAGATCTCCTCAGATCTTCCATTCAGGCTGGGATCAATCTCAAACTTAGCTCCTTGTACTAATTCCATTATGATCAACATGGTCTGGAACCATGACATGGGAATGACAAAATAGTCTCCGGTCTACCTAACTCCACCTTGACAACCCAACCCCCAACAAAGTCAGGTATGCTCCCTATCTTGGATAAATGACTACAACAAAAATCAGGGCTGAACAGGGGCCCATTGCGGCCGCTGGACATTAGCTACACAAGCTTATTGAAACCCGTGCATTTTCACTAAGGCTGGATTCACACGAGCATGTTACGTCCGTAATGGACGGAGCGTATTTCGGCCGCAAGTCCCGGACCGAACACACTGAAGGGAGCCGGGCTCCTAGCATCATAGTTACAGTGGAGGAAATAAGTATTTGATCCCTTGCTGATTTTATAAGTTTTCCCACTGTCAAAGACATGAACAGTCTAGAATTTTTAGGCTAGGTTAATTTTACCAGTGACAGATAGATTATATAAAAAAAACATTATAAAAAAAAAACAGAAAATCACATAGTCAAAATTATATATATTTATTTGCATTTTGCACAGAGAAATAAGTATTTGATCCCTTTGGCAAACAAGACTTGGTGGCAAAACCCTTGTTGGCAAGCAGAGCAGTCAGATGTTTTTTGTAGTTGATGATGAGGTTTGCACACATGTTAGATGGAATTTTGGCCCACTCCTCTTTGCAGATCATCTGTAAATCATTAAGATTTCGAGGCTGTCGCTTGGCAACTCGGATCTTCAGCTCCCTCCATAAGTTTTCGATGGGATTAAGGTCTGGAGACTGGCTAGGCCACTCCATGACCTTAATGTGCTTCTTTTTGAGCCACTTCTTTGTTGCCTTGGCTGTATGTTTCGGGTCATTGTCGTGCTGGAAGACCCAGCCACGAGCCATTTTTAATGTCCTGGTGGAGGGAAGGAGGTTGTCACTCAGGATTTGACGGTACATGGCTCCATCCATTCTCCCATTGATGCGGTGAAGTAGTCCTGTGCCCTTAGCAGAGAAACACCCCCAAAACATAATGTTTCCACCTCCATGCTTGACAGTGGGGATGGTGTTCTTTGGGTCATAGGCAGCATTTCTCTTCCTCCAAACACGGCGAGTTGAGTTAATGCCAAAGAGCTCAATTTTAGTCTCATCTGACCACAGCACCTTCTCCCAATCACTCTCAGAATCATCCAGATGTTCATTTGCAAACTTCAGACGGGCCTGTACATGTGCCTTCTTGAGCAGGGGGACCTTGCGGGCACTGCAGGATTTTAATCCATTACAGCGTAATGTGTTACCAATGGTTTTCTTGGTGACTGTGGTCCCAGCTGCCTTGAGATCATTAACAAGTTTCCCCCGTGTAGTTTTCGGCTGAGCTCTCACCTTCCTCAGGATCAAGGATACCCCACGAGGTCAGATTTTGCATGGAGCCCCAGATCGATGTTGATTGACAGTCATTTTGTATGTCTTTCATTTTCTTACTATTGCACCAACAGTTGTCTCCTTCTCACCCAGCGTCTTACTTATGGTTTTGTAGCCCATTCCAGCCTTGTGCAGGTCTATGATCTTGTCCCTGACATCCTTAGAAAGCTCTTTGGTCTTGCCCATGTTGTAGAGGTTAGAGTCAGGCTGATTAATTGAGTCTGTGGACAGGAGTCTTTTATACTGGTGACCATGTAAGAGCTGTCTTTAATGCAGGCACCAAGTTGATTTGGAGCGTGTAACTGGTCTGGAGGAGGCTGAACTCTTAATGGTTGGTAGGGGATCAAATACTTATTTCTCTGTGCACAATGCAAATAAATATATATAATTTTGACTATGTGATTTTCTGTTTTTTTTTAAATATAATCTATCTCTCACTGGTAAAATTAACCTAGCCTAAAAATTCTAGACTGTTCATGTCTTTGACAGTGGGCAAACTTACAAAATCAGCAAGGGATCAAATACTTATTTTCTCCACTGTATGTACGATGCTAGGAGTCCCTGCCTCGCTGCGGGACAACTGTCCCGTACTGTAATCATGTTTTCAGTACGGAACAGTAGTTCCACGGAGAGGCAGGGACTCCTAGCATCGTACATAACTATGATGCTGGGAGCCCGGCTCCCTGCAGTGTGTTCGGTCCGGGACTTGCGGCTGAAATACGTTCTGTCCATTATGGACCGAACATGCTCGTGTGAACCCAGCCTAAATGAACGAGCTCAATAACTTGGTAATTTGTGAACACGGGGACCGCTCATTTCCCATTTGAACCTGCACGGGCCACAGTTCAGTGCTGCTTGGACCTGCCCATTCATGATCCAGCCATTGCCTCTATCTCCATGGTGGCCTAGCGATGAAATGTGATGCAAAAGTTGGTTAAAAAGCGAGACGGGAGGCCTAAGGGCCCGCCTTATTTTTAAAATATGTTTGCTGTGTGCTGCGCTTGCATGGAAGAATGGCAAGGGAATCCGATTCATTCTGCCTCTGATTTCAGGGGTCTGTCACTTCTCAATATGGTGTAGTTTTCAAAAAATTACTGTCTATCAGGTGTAATGCAAGCTGAGCGCAGCAGGCTCACCCCCACACCCTGCCGCTTTTTAACAGCTTTCTTCCTTTTAGGGTATGTTCACACAGGACGGATCCGCTGCACACAGTGTATCCCACCTGGTCACGGCAGGTAATTCTGACTGAAACACCGCACCAAATTGTGGTGCAGTATTTCGGCCCGAATGTCCGCAGCGGGAAACTGCACGTAAAAAAAGAAAAACTTCCGTAGCCATGTCCACGCGTCCCTCTGCTGTTCTGCAGCCCCGTCCTCCTAGGATTACATTCCATTCCATGTGACCTCTGCCTCCTGTGATTGGCTGCAGCGGTCACATGGGATGGAACATCATCTCAGGAGACCGGCCTGGATGAAGAAGCATAGAATTCAAGCTAAGGATAAGGTTTGATTTTTTTTCTGAGTTTGGATTTTTGCAGTGGAATTGCAACTTTTCTGCCGCAAAAATCGCAACATCGACTATTTGTTGCAGGTTTTACCTCCCATTGAATTCAATGAGGAAAAACCTGCAACATAAAAGCATCAATTACGCAAATACAATTGACATGCCGCAGGTCAATTTCTGAGCGTTTTTCCCCGCATATCATTTACGCAGCATGTGGATGAGATCTGTTCAAATCTCATCCACTCTGCTGCTACTGTATTATGCTGCGGAGCTGTCAATCAGCAGTGGTAGGATGTATTAGCCCCCATATAATGAATAAGGAGGACTCCAGCGTGAGCGCGTGCACATCATTGAGAGGACTCCAGCGTGAGCGCGTACACATCATTGAGAGGACTCCAGCGTGAGCGTGTGTACATCATTGAGAGGACTCCAGCGTGAGCGCGTGCACATCATTGAGAGGACTCCAGCGTGAGCGCGTACACATCATTGAGAGGACTCCGGCGTGAGCGTGTGTAGATCATTGAGAGGACTCCAGCGTGAGCGCGTGCACATCATTGAGAGGACTCCAGCGTGAGCGCGTGCACATCATTGAGAGGACTCCAGCGTGAGCGCATGCACATCATTGAGAGGACTCCAGCGTGAGCGTGTGCACATCATTGAGAGGACTCCAGCGTGAGCGCGTGCACATCATTGAGAGGACTCCAGCGTGAGCACATGCACATCATTGAGAGGACTCCAGCGTGAGCGCGTGCACATCATTGAGAGGACTCCAGCGTGAACGTGTGCACATCATTGAGAGGACTCCAGCGTGAGCGCGTGCACATCATTGAGAGGACTCCAGCGTGAACGTGTGCACATCATTGAGAGGACTCCAGCGTGAGCGCGTGCACATCATTGAGAGGACTCCAGCGTGAGCGCATGCACATCATTGAGAGGACTCCAGCGTGAGCGTGTGCACATCATTGAGAGGACTCCAGCGTGAGCGCGTGCACATCATTGAGAGGACTCCAGCGTGAGCGCGTACACATCATTGAGAGGACTCCAGCGTGAGCGTGTGTACATCATTGAGAGGACTCCAGCGTGAGTGCGTGCACATCATTGAGAGGACTCCAGCGTGAGCGCGTACACATCATTGAGAGGACTCCAGCGTGAGCGTGTGTAGATCATTGAGAGGACTCCAGCGTGAGCGCGTGCACATCATTGAGAGGACTCCAGCGTGAGCGCGTGCACATCATTGAGAGGACTCCAGCGTGAGCGCGTGCACATCATTGAGAGGACTCCAGCGTGAGCGTGTGCAAATCATTGAGAGGACTCCAGCGTGAGCGCGTGCACATCATTGAGAGGACTCCAGCGTGAGCACATGCACATCATTGAGAGGACTCCAGCGTGAGCGCGTGCACATCATTGAGAGGACTCCAGCGTGAACGTGTGCACATCATTGAGAGGACTCCAGCGTGAGCGCGTGCACATCATTGAGAGGACTCCAGCGTGAACGTGTGCACATCATTGAGAGGACTCCAGCGTGAGCGCGTGCACATCATTGAGAGGACTCCAGCGTGAGCGCATGCACATCATTGAGAGGACTCCAGCGTGAGCGTGTGCACATCATTGAGAGGACTCCAGCGTGAGCGCGTGCACATCATTGAGAGGACTCCTGGCTCGCGCTGCATCTGATAAACTGTGATTTTATGAAAACGACACCATATTGACACATCACTGAAATCAGGGTTTCTACTTCATGCTGCCCTTAGATAGGGCAGCATAAACCTGGTGACAGATTCCATGTAAATTAGGTTAAATAGGGGTAAAACTTTAAAAATAAGCCTAATTGTATTTATTGTAAATAATGTGTCATTCCCACACCTCCAGTACCCTTACCTAGTACGCCGGTGACTGGCTGTCAAAATCACGTAACATTAGCACATCACGTCAGAGAGGCCTTTGGACAGGCAGGTACCAGTGGTTCGGGAATGGCACAGAAGATAAGATAAATACATTACAATTTGGTCTGTTTTCAACCTAAAGTCCTATTGAACTAATTTTCTCAGAAAACCCCTTGAACATACTTCCCCAGTGGTTGCTGCTTACTTTGCTTCCCGCTGACCCTTCTGCTCACCTTCCTCCCTATAAGGGCCCAAACATTAAACACCATTGGGCCCTGACTAATCTGAATGCATGGGGCCCTGAAATTTCTGATGGTGGCCCTGCGCACTGCAATGATTTGAGGTTGCCTTCCAGTTGATTTTGCCCACAATTAATAAGCCCAGTAGACAATATTATGTAATCTAGTGGCCTCCCATACCTAAGATGGGCCCATTTTTCACTAAAATTTACTTCCTCTAAAAACCCCATTCCCATTGTCAAACTGCCTGACCATCTACAGTAGCAAACGTCCTAACCATCAACGGGCATAGAAAGCTAGGCCGGTGGGCAGGACGTTGCTCCACTTCCTCAGGATTGCTGGACTGCACACCCCACTGCTGTGTGAACACCCCTCGGATCCCACCTATTAAAGAAAATATGGAATTCCAAACAAGGCTCAAGTATTGTGACGTTTTCCAGTCTTGTGCCCCCTGAGAACTGTCTTTGAAAGACGATTTTTGCTTCTTTCAGTCATTATATAGAACTCTATTCTCTTTTTGCAGTTCATTGGATTTTATCAGTGTATGAGTGCCCCATAAAAGTGGAATTGTGTTTCCATAAGAGTGTCAACAACAGTACTGCTAAGAAGTATTAGCCAAAGTTTCCCCAAAAAGTGTCAGATACGATGCCATAATATAGTGCCCACAATAACACCAGCCATGGTACCCCCATAACAGTTCTCAACATAAGGGTGGAAACTGCATTAAAAAAATGCATCATTTCCCATGTGTGCCAAATGTAGTGCACACTAACCTGCTCCATGTCAAGGCCCGATTTTGGCCGATCAATTTTGGCTGGTGCAGCGAGCGCCAATCAACGAGACAGCTCGTTGATCGGCGCTCGTCTGCTCCCGTCACAAGGAGCTATAGATGGGGAGGAGCGGTCGTTACTCATACATTATTATCATGTCGGCAGGGAGATGTGCTGCCGACAACGATAATATTTAATTTTTTTAAAACTATACGATCAGCAGATTAACGAGCGTTTGCCCGATAATTGCCCAGTGTAAAACCCCCTTTACTCTCTTTCACTGGTAGATATCCTTATTATTGCAGTAAAACTCCAGTACTGAGATCTCTGGGGCCGCTGAGGGCTGGGAGGATTTGTGACCTTACACTCCTTGCAGACTTACTCATTTTTATTACTAAGCATCGGAGCTCCATTCTTCTGCCTGCAACTCTTCTAGAAGAAATATGGTGGTGGGGCTTTCATGCTTATTACCAGAGGGGATAAGCAGCTGTCGAAAACCTCTGGTGGTGCTTATCTTCTAGGCTATACAAAGGAACAAATATGTTAAAATCCAACATGCCAAGCCCAGCTTTCCACTACATTGGAGGACAGTGGGAGTGCATTTATACAATTATCTACTGATTATGTTCAATGTGAGTTACATAGAGGAGAGGAGACCCCATAGTAGAGATCTAAACCCCCTCTTTCCCCATTATGTTGCTGGATTTTTCTCACCTCTGTCCATGACACTTGGGTTTATTCCTCACACACTTGTTTGCTTATTTTATCTGAGTTGGGGAGTTCTAAAACTAGCAGCAAAAGCAACCAAGGTTGGGCCCCCACTTTCCAAGGGCCCCATCGTAGCCGCAGGATCTGCTTCTATATATGTAAGCCACTGGCCTATACTAACTTTGAGCCGGTAGTGACTTCATTCTATGACTCCCCCTGCAATCTATTAGATTACGGGCCCTCTCACTTGGTGGGCCCCCCTCGGGGGTAGTCCCGCTCCAGAGATTCCTTTTATTCCTATTATTATTTCCTTTATTAAACAGTCACGGCATTTGTAGATGTTCTGTTTTGTATCCAGCACCCTGTAACTTATTGTAATTTTTTTTTTTGCTATGCAGCTCTGTCAGATGACATGATAGACTTAAGTTAATAAAGATTTTAATTAAAGAAATAAAAACTTGCTCGACCTTCGCGCCCTATCAGGATACTTTTATTAAATACTTTCTAGAATGTTAGACCCAGCTGTGTACTGCCCACTGATGTGAAAATATGAAGGAATATTTTAGAAGGAATGCTGAGGTCCCCCCCATTGCTCGCCGTCTCTTAAGTGCTTAGTAAAATCTGGTAGCTCCAGTCTCCCACACGCCAGTCAGGTGATTTCGGCTCGTAATCGCACAAGCCAGGGGCATTTGATTTACACAATAATGTTACATTACTGAATGTGCCATTATTGTGCTGCTACTCGGGAGTCTGAGCAGTTTATCATTTTGATACACTCCGCTCCTGCCTGAAAATGCCATAAAATCTAAACTCTTCCATTACCTACATCTGTTTAGAGCTGTCAGAGGGCCCAGCAGGGAGATGCTGGGCAGTCCTCAATGAATTCTTCTCAACTTTACTCACATGCCGCTGAAAAATATGGGATTCCACAGACACCTCTCAGATTCCTGGGCGCTTTAGGAGTGTTGCTCCGGCTGTAGGAATGTAAAGAGTAAATACTACATGGGTCATGTATAGTTCTTAAACAAATATTACAATTATAGCCATTTTAAAGAAAAAGAAAAATCTCCGGGAAGTGCTCTTAACTACTAGGCCAACTTCCCCATGGTATTATTTCTCTGATTAGTATACTTCAGAATATGTACTTTGAGATGCGAATAATGGAAAACCAGATTGTTTTTGCTTTTTGATTATATGGCAACGCGTTGGCTCAGAGTGTAAGATTACAAATTTGCTTCATTAGGGTCAAAGGTTTTTAAATGAATCTAGTAAAATCGACATAGTGTGCTGTATGCTCATCTGATAATTATGTAGGTTTATTTCTAGTGTTCCAGGTTTTTCTCAGTACCCTAAAATCATGCTTAGGTTACTTGGTTTATAAGTTTGCTCTAGAGTATGTATATGCTTGTGATACAGAAAGTACATTTTGAGGACCAATGTGAGAGTATTCTCTGTACAGTCTGTAAAATATGTCTTTATCTGCAGTGAGTAATAAAGAATATGATAATTATTTAACATATATATATATATATTTCCTATGTAATGATTCCACGATCAGTCACTTTTATGCTGCTCTTAATCACTAGGTCATCAGATGCGCTCTGAGATGTAAGAAGGCAAATGTTAGATTAGTATTATTATTATTAGTCTAAATTGTCAGATTATCATAGCTGTTAAATGATGTAGCGGCACAGTGGCTCAGTGGGTAAGACAGCATACTTGCTCCATAAAGACCCTATTACACGGGCCAATGATTGGGCAAACGAGCATTCATAGCCCAAAAAATCTCCCCGTGTAAACAGGGAAACGTGCTGCCGGCATGATGGAAATGCATGGGGACGAGCGATCGTAGTAACGATCGCTCGTCCCCATTCCAAACTGGTCATAGCTCCTTGTGAAAGGAGCAATCGAGTGCTGATCAACGAGCTGTCTCATTGATCGGCGCTCATTTACAATACCCACATCGGGCCGTGTAATAGGACCCTTAGGGCACATTCAGACGTGGGGGAATTGCTGTGGAATTCTGCTGCGGATAGTCCGCAGTGGAAATCCTTAGCAGACAGTTTGTCCATTGGGTTCCACACCTTTTTAGTTATCTTCGTGCAGACGTTGCGGAAAACTCCGCTGCGGACCATAGGCGCAGACTTTTCTCTCCGTAGCATGCACTGTCTGTTGAGGAGAAGAAGCGGAATTTGACTGCGTATTTCTGCCTTTGCAATGCAAAAACCGAAATCTGTGGCGCCCGCTGTGATTTCTGCAACGTCTGAATTACCTGTCAAATATGCAAATGTTGGTGCAGATTCTTGCGTAATTGCCCAAAATCTGCACCAACATTTGCAGCAGAAAAATTCTGCCACGTCTGAACGTGCCCTTACTCTATTGGTTCAAAGTTTACCTAGTACAAGCTACATGGTATATGTATGCTCATTCTGTGTTGCTTTGGTTTTCCTTTGTGTTTTTGAGTTTCCACTCTCTCTCTTCAAGTTGGATACCTATAAAATTGGCTATAGAGATATGCTTGAGATGTGGAAAAGGATTTGTGTGTCCCACTGAGGACAGGGATCATAATACAGTGTTGAAGAATATATAAGAGCTATATCTAGTCAATGTGGTGCTCTTGACCACTATTCCAGCTTTATTTTACCATTCCCTTTAAAATATGAACAGTAGAATGATTATTATTGTCAATAGTTTAGATACTTTCTAAATTATTATACCAGAACTAAACTTAATATGAAGCTTAGCGCTTATAAGAGGACCTGCTAATATGCTGCACTCCTATATAGTTCTCAAACCGGGGCATATGTGAAATAAAGTACTGATCGGGGGTTGGGAGACTTCTGGACTCCCTGCTATTAATCTCATTGAAAAATATCTCATTTAGTAGTGCAGCATACCTTTGCGGTGGGGACCTGTTATCTAGTTATGCCCCTGACAATTCAATGTGACCATTGAGTAAAAGACAAGATAAAACTAGTAATGATTGTGTATTTCAAATGTATGGCTCCTTTAAATATTGGGGATATATAGCAGATTCAGGGCAGTAATAAGATGTTTTAGGTTACAGTGAACAGAACAAAGAGCGAAACAATAAAAAAGATCTCTGTTTGCAATTTATAATCTTCCCAGATAAAAAAAAAATATCGCTGATCGTCTTACATCAAATGATGTAGCAGTGGCCTCAAATATTGATTTTATCTCATAACATGCAACAACTATGAGGAGCTCTGAACATAGATCACTTTTTATTTTCTGCGACAGCTACGTAGCCAATTAAGCATTAGATTTGTATTATGTCTTATGAGACTGAAACTGTTGTGTACATATGTAGCAGAGCTGAGTTTGTCAGATGTAGCGCAAGTGAGTTTTTCAGATATAGCAAAGCTGAGTTTGTCAGATATAGCAAAGCTGAGTTTGTCCTCTAGCACAATCAGATGATAAGAAAGTCATACACATTGCTCCCTTTTACATTAGTGATGAAGGCTTGAGCCCCATAGGAATGATGTGGCAGTGCGCATGCTCGGCCTCCGCTCCATTAATTTCTATGGGGTTACAGAAGATATCACTTGGCAGCGCCAGAGAAATCAATGGCGCGGTGGTCGAGCATGCGCACTACTGCTCCATTCCTATGGGCCTCCCAGGAACGGCACAGTAAGTCTGGTGGGGGCCCTTTAAGACTAAGGCACTGAATGGGGCCATCTGTAGCTGTGGCAAACATTCTGGGGACATCTGTAACAGGTACTTTGGGGGCTATTTCTCTACCAGGTATCTGGGGCTGGCACTTTGGTGGCAATCTTGGGGGCATGAAATCTTGCGGAAGCATTTACTGGGTCTATTTTTGCGTGCCACAATTTTTTACTCTAGGGGATCACTTGTGTGTTCTTTGCATCAGGCCCACCAATGTGTTAAGCCCTGCCTGTAGAACAGCTCATCCTGATCTTCCTGGTTCAGGAACCGAATACTACAACTACATAAATATATAGTAGCAGCAGAAAAGGGGGGCAATGGCATCAAAATTCAGATTGATGTGCCACTAAGGATCTGTGGGTTTTCATCGTGCATAACACGAATATATCAGCTTCTTATAAACATGGCGGAAGATTTTACTGAGCATTTTGAAATATCTTCTGCGTCTTTGGCATCACACGCAGATATTACATAAAAAGAGAAATATGGGCAGACACAATCCTAAAGGTAGAAGCCTATTCCTGCACAATATGTTTTCCCCGTGGCTGCTCAGCGGGTCCTGCGGGTCACCGCTTACAGCCGAAATGATAATGTCAGTATCCAGGTGCAGAACTGCAACACCTAGGATTTTCTAAGTATTGGCTTTTGTAAACTTCCAATATTGCTGGTTAATTGTTGGCTAGGAAAGACAAATTATGAGCAAGGGAACTGTTCGGGGAGGATTTAGTGTATTTGAATAATTTAGACCCCTGCGGTTAATGTGACAGGATTGTTTTTCTTTTGCCGTACCCCGCTGCTATAAGAATTAAAACTGCCGGGTGTACTGGAGTCTGTGCCTGGGCTTAGTAATGAGGTTGATCAGTCAATAAATGATTTTATGCAGCAAATTAAACTGTAAATTTGGTGCGGGTGGTAAATATTTTGAGTGCAGAGATACCTGGCTAATGAGGAGGTCTGGGTGGGGGACACATAACGGAAATGTCAATGCTCTAAATCTTGAAGATGGTGGGTTCTGTGAAAAGTTTATTGCTGGAGTGTGAGTTTTTCCTGCTCTGTAAACAGCAGGGGGATATTTTATAGACACTGTATTTACAGGAACATTTCACCTTTATTTACATCAGGAGAAGCACAATGGAGCAGGCGGGTCTGTGCACGCGCTCCACAATGGTTTTTGATCCAGCGTTCCATGGATAATATAATAAAAACATAAAAACACACACATATATAGATATATAGATATAGATTACATATACAATATAGAGATATATATACACACACGTACGTACGTGTATATATAGATATAGATATAGATATATATAGATATATAGATATACTATGTATAGAATTATGTTGTGTTTGTATAGCACCAATATATTGTGCAGCGTTGTACAGAGATTGTTCTCACTCATATCAAGTCTCTGCCCTCAATGGGGCTCACTATCTAATTTCTCTATCTCCCTAACACACTAGAAGCATTTGCATAAGAAGCCAGATAACCTATCAGTATTTTTTGGAGTGTGGAAGGAAAGTGGAGTACTTGGAGAAAATCTATGCAAACATGGGGAGAAGATAGATAGATAGATAGATAGATAGATAGATAGATAGATAGATAGATAGATAGATAGATAGATAGATAGATAGATAGATAGATAGATAGATAGATAGATAGATAGATAGATAGATAGATAGATAGATAGATAGATAGATAGATATGAGATAGATAGATAGATAGATAGATAGATAGATAGATAGATAGATAGATAGATAGATAGATAGATAGATAGATAGATAGATAGATGATAGATAGATAGATAGATAGATAGATAGATAGATAGATAGATAGATAGATAGATAGATAGATAGATATGAGATAGATAGATAGATAGATAGATAGATAGATAGATAGATAGATAGATAGATAGATAGATAGATAGATAGATAGATAGATAGATAGATAGATAGATAGATAGATAGATAGATATGAGATAGATAGATAGATATGAGATAGATAGATATGAGATAGATAGATAGATAGATAGATAGATAGATAGATAGATAGATAGATAGATAGATAGATAGATAGATAGATAGATAGATAGATAGATAGATAGATAGATAGATAGATAGATAGATAGATAGATAGATAATAGAAAGATAAAAATATATAAAATATACATGCCTCTATATAAAAGTTCTGTACAGTATATATGACCTGTATACAAAGCAAAAAAGAAACAGGTTTCCTATATTACCCCATTATCCGTATGTATTGAGGATATTTCCTTACACAGGGAAGCGGTTGACTAGGATCGAGGATACCTAATAACCATTTGACCACAGACCCCACTTTGCTTTGTACGCTGCTGCGCCATTCTCTAGTTTTCCTTGTGCTGGAATGGGTTTCTTGCAGGTTCCTCTCTTCTCCTACATATATATTAATAGGTTAATTGGCTTCCTATGAAATTGGCCTATGTGTGGGTTAGACAGAGAAATTAGATTATAAGGCTCACTGGGAACAGAGACAGATGTGAGGCTGCGATTGATTACAAGCCGTGTGCAGAGATGCGGAATATGTTGACACATTTTTATACATACGAAATAGTGTTCTATGGGGTTTAAATAAAACATAAAAATGAATATACTTCTAATAAAATATAAAAAATAGTATGAAAATAATAAACTGCGTAATATATTCATCTTACCAATTGTGTTTCTGCACTGACGCACTCCCCGTTTCCTGGTCCCCTTTGCTTAGAAATTAACGCAGTGACGACGTCCATATCAATTGCAGATAACTGTCAGGTGACGTCACTACGGACAAAACATTAACCACAATGATTGGCTGCCACAATCACATGACACCACATTGCTATGGACATCACATGATCACATTAATTCCTAAACAAAGAAACCCAAGTCATGGGCATGGAACAGAAGGTGAGGACATAACACATTTTATTACTTTTAAGCCTATTCTAAAAACCTGGAAAATCCCTTTAAATAAAGTAATTCATAAAACACCCAAGTAATTTTTATGGGATTCAACTAATGCCAAAATGAACATTTTAGTATGAGTTTGGATTCATTATGTATGATAGGGACATCATAAAGGGGGCCTCAGGACTAGGACCTCCTCTATTATCTAGTTCTTGCTCTGGTATTCCCCAGCTGTCTATGGACGGCCATTCATTTGAATGGCCAGCATGTAATACTATATTTCTCCTGCAGCGGCCGCTGCAGAGGGAGTGTTAGGCCTCCCGCAGCAATCAGCTGACTTCAATCACGGTTCGTAGCCCAGTTAAAACTAGAAAAAAACAAACAGATATAAACATGACTGTTATTACAGTTTATTTATTGTGATACTATTATATGTTATATGATTTATAAATTATTCATCATGTGATGAAGTTAAATAATGAAGTGCTCCCCTTCATGAGGGGAATGAAGGGGAGCATGAAGGTAATAAGGTTTTTATTTTAACCCCTTAAGGACGCAGCCTAGTTTGGGCCTTAAGGCTCAGAGCCCATTTTTCAAATCTGACATATTTCACTTTATGTGGTAATAACGTCGGAATGCTTAAACCTATCCAAGCGATTCTGAGATTGTTTTCTCGTGACACTTTGGGCTTCATGTTCGTGGTAAAATTTGGTCGATATATTCAGTCTTTATTTGTGAAAAATTGCAAAATTTAGAGAAAATTTACAAAAAATAGCATTTTTCAGAATTTAAATGCATCTGCTTGAAAAACATACGGTTATACCACCCAAAATAGTTACTAGTTCACATTTCCCATATGTCTACTTTAGATTGGCATCGTTTTTTGAACATTATTTGATTTTTATTGGACGTTACAAGGCTTAGAACATAAACAGCAATTTCTCATATTCTTAAGAAAATTTCAAAAGCCTTTTTTTGAAGGTACCAGTTCAGTTCTGAAGTGGATTTGAGGGGCCTATGTATTAGAAACCCCCATAAAACACCCCATTTTAAATACTAGACCCCTCAAAGAATTCAAAACAGCATATAGAAAGTTTTTTAACCCTTCAGGCATTTCACAGGAATTAAAGCAAAGTGGAAATGAAATTTGCAAATTTCATTTTTTCTGCTGAATTTCAATTTTATTCAATTTTTTTTCTGTAACAGAGAAGGTTTTACCAGAGAAATACTACAAAATATGTATTGTCCAGATTCTGCAGTTTTTAGAAATGTCCCACATGTGCCTCTAGTGCGCTCGTGGACTAAAACACAAGCCCCAGAAGCAAAGAAGCACCTAGTGCATTTTGAGGCCTCTTTTTTATTAGAATATATTTTAGGCAGCATGCCAGGTTTGAAGAGGTGTTGAGGTATCAAAACAATGGAAACCCACCAGAAGTGACCCCATTTTGGAAATTACACCCCTCAAGGAATTCATTTATGGTTTTTGTTATTATTTTGACCGCACAGTTTTTTCACAGCACCTATTTGAATTGGGCTGTGAAATGAAAAAAATGATATTTTTTCCAATAAGATGTCATTTTTGATCAAAATTTCTTATTTTCACAGGGAACAACATACCCCATTTTGTTGCCCAATTTGTCCTTAGTGCGGCAATACCCCATTTGTGGTGATAAACTGCCGTTTGGGCCCATGGGAGGGCTCAGAAGGAAAGGAGCGCTATGTGTTGGTTGGAGTCCAGATTTTGCTGGATTGGTTTTCGGGTGCCATGTCGCATTTGCAGAGCCCCAGAGGTATCAAAGCAATGGAAACCCACCAGAAGTGACCCCATTTTGGAAACTACACCCCTCAAGGAATTCATTTATGGTTTTTGTTATCATTTTGACCGCACAGTTTTTTCACATCACCTATTTGAATTGGGCTGTGAAATGAAAAAAATTATATTTTTTCCAATAAGATGTCATTTTTGATCAAAATTTCTTATTTTCACAAGGAACAACATACCCCATTTTGTTGCCCAATTTGTCCTTAGTGTGGCAATACCCCATTTGTGGTGATAAACTGCCGTTTGGGTCCATGGGAGGGCTCAGAAGGAAAGGACCACCATTTGGCCTACTGGAGCTTTTCTGGTGCTAAGTCATGTGTGCAGAAGCCCCTGAGGTACCAGTACAGTTGAAACCCCCGAGAAGTGACCCCATTTTAAAAACTACACCCCTTAAGACATTCATCTAGAGGTGTAGTGAGCATTTTGACCCCACAGGTATTGTGTAAAAGATAATGCGCAGCAGATGGTGCAGTGTGAGATTTGCAATTTTATATATATATATATATGCCATTTCAGTGTCCAATATATTGTGCCCAGCATGCGCCACCGGAGATATACACCCCTTAAATTGTAATGTGAGTTCTCCTGGGTACGGCAATACCCTACATGTGGCTGTTATCAGCTGCCTGGGCATACGGCAGGGCTTAGAAGGGAAAGATGAGGGGGGTAAGCTGTGCGGAGTGCATCAGGGTAAATTAAAAATCAAGGGATGTATGATACATTTGAAAACAATCTTTTATACAGAGCCCTGGTTTTTCGGGACACGTGTCACATTGGTATATTGTGTTCTTCCTTATCCCCCTCTTATAGCAGACTCTGCACCTCTTTTGACTCTTTCCCTTTCCACCGGTTTGGGGAACTTCTCCTGGAAAGTGTTGCCCTGGTACGATGCGTGTGGCCTCGCTTCCAGAAGTACTGGGTGCCCCCCTTTCCTGGTCCCTAAAGATTAGATCTTGAAATTCCAGGAAAGTTCCCCTCTGGCCTGCACATCGACGTAGCACGTACGCATTGTACAATGCCATCTGTATGATGTGCCCGGCCAGCTTCTTATACCACACCGCATGGCGCTGTAGGGCTTCAGGGCTTGATCTTACAAGTCCACACCTCCCATGTACCTATTGTAGTCCAGGATGCAGTCTGGTTTGGGGGTGGCCTTTCCTTCATATATCCTAAATCTGTAGGTATACCCTGATGCACTCTCGCACAGCTTAGACATCTTCACGCCATACCTTGCCCTCTTACCCGGCAGGTACTGGCGGAATTGAACCCTCCCTTTAAAATCTACCAAGGACTCATCAATAGAAATACACTTCTCGGGGGTGTATGCTTGGGAAAACCGGGCACTGAAACGGTCTAATAGGGGTCTCCGTTTATACAAACAGTCAAAACTGGGGTAATCTCGGGGTGGGCACGGCTCATTATCAGTATAATGTAAGAAGCGAAGTATTGCCTCATTTATTTATTTTTTTAGGTTCCAGTTCAGTTCTGAAGTTGCTTTGAGGGGCCCATATATTAGAAACCCCTATCAAACACCCCATTTTAGAAACTAGACCCCTCAAAGTATTCACAACAGCATTTATAAAGTTTATGAACCCTTTAGGTGTTTCACAGAAATTTAGAGCAAAGTAGAGGTGAAATTAACTTTTTTTTTTTTGTCAGAAAATCCTCTTTATACCATTTTTTTTTATAACACAAAAGGATTTATCAGAGAAACGCAACTTAATACGTATTGCCCAGATTCTGCAGTTTAGAGAAATATCCCACACGTGGCCCTAGTGCGGTAATGGAGTGAAGCACCGGCCACCGAAGCAAAGGAGCACCTAGTGGATTTTGAGCCCTCTTTTTTATTAGGCACCATGTCCGGTTTGAAGAGGTCTTGTGGTGCCAAAACATTGGAAACCCCCCAAAAGTGACCCCAATTTGGAAACTAGACCCCTTGAGGAATCCATTGTAGTTTTCTTGGGGTGCATGCAGCTTTTTGATCAGTTTTTATTCTATTTTTAGGTGGCGTGGTGACTAATAAACAGCAATTCTACTATTGTTTTTTTATTCTATTTTTTTACAACGTTCACCGTGCGCTATAAATGACATATTCACTTTATTCTGCGGGGCGATACGATTACGGCGATACCAGATGTTTATAGTTTTTTTTATGTCTTTAGGCGTTTGCACAATAAAATACGTTTTATAAACAATCATTCACTTTTTGTGTAACATTATTCTAAGAGCCAGAACGTTTTTATTTTTCAATCAATAAAGCCGTGCGAGGACTTATTTTTTGCGTAACGAACTGTAGTTTCCATCATTACCATTTTTCGGTACATGCGACTTTTTGATCTCTTTTTATTCCATTTTTTGGGAGGTGAAGTGACCAAACAATTGTGATTGTGGTACGGTTTATTAATATTTTTTTTTACAGCGTTCACCGTGCGGGATAAATAACAAAATAATTTTGTAGTTCAGGCCGTTACGGACGCGGCGATACCAATTATGTATAGTTTATTTGTTTGTTTATATATTTTTATTAATAATAAATGAGTGATAAGGGAAAAAGTGGGACTTTTACTTTTATTACTTTTAAAACTTTTATTTTCTTATTTTTACACATCTTTTTTTAACTTTTTTTTTACTTTATTACTTTGTCCCACTAGGGGACATGAGGGCAGGAGGCCCTGATCGCTATTCTAATACACTGCACTACATGCGTAGTGCAGTGTATTAGAACTGTCAGCTACTCACTGACAGCAAGCATAGTGGGTCCTGACGTTGTCAGGACCCACTAGGCTTCCGTCTATGGCATAGCCGGACGCCATTGTTTGGTGTCCGGTTGCCATAGTCACCATTGCCGGCCGCTATCGTGTAGCAGGCCGGCGATGGCGGATTAACCCCTAAGAAGCCGCGATCGCTATTGAACGCGGCTTCTGAGGGGTTAATCGGCGGGGGAGCTCCGCGATCGGTCCCGGCACATTAAGCAGTGATAGTCTGCTGTCGGAAACAGCAGCTATCACAGCTCAGGAACGCGCCCCGCGCGAACGGCGCCGTGTTTACTCCATGACCTACTATTAGGTCACTGAGCGCGAACGCTACAGTTAGCATGACCTAATAGTAGGTCATGGAGCGTTAAGGGGTTAAAGCTGCGTATTTTGCAAAAACATCACTATTATGAAACAAATATATATGAAAAGAAAAATGTGTTCATTGAGAGCTGATTGAAGGCGTTCATTGGTCCCCGGAGTGATATAAGGGTCTAAACGTCACCTTATTTTTTTGTGTTGAGGAATCGGTATTGTCAGTGTAACCAGAACATGATGTAAGAGACGGGCACGTTTCCAGGATTTTTTTTTATAGGAGTAGATATTTCAATAGAACCTCATTGCAGCTGAAGAACAGGTTTAGATACATAAAAGAGGTGGGGGAGGGTACAGCTGGATGTTTGTTTCTCAGGACAGCTGTAGTTAACAACTTTGGTTCCCAAGTCCAAATACATTTGGTCATTGTTCCCCCATATAAGAATTTGGTGGAGTCCGTAAGGCCCATTTCTTGACCACAGCTGAGCATTCAACACCTGAGATGAAAACCAGCCCAAATTATTTTGAAAATTCTAGATACATATATATGTGTAGACTATATTACTGGGAAAATGTCAAAAATAAATAATAATAAAAAAAATTCTATAAAATGTGCTAGGGCATGCACCCAAAATAAATCTGATAAATGTCTGCCATAATACAGACAGTCTTGATTTAAGGGGCAAAGCTAGTCAAAATGATCGTCTGACCGAATCGAATCTGACAACTGACTCAAAACAAATTTTCGGGAAATTTGCTCATCTCTAATAAATAGATCGATATGAGATAGTTATTATCAAGTACTCCCTACTGAAATACTTTATATAAAACGTACCTCTCAACTTTTTGGATGAAAGAAGATCGACACTAAGAGTATGTTCACACGGCAACGCCAAATACGTCTAAAATTATGGAGCTGTTTTCAGGCGAAAACAGCTCCTTAATTTCAGACGTTTGACAAGTGCACGCATTTTTCACGGCGTCTTTTACGGAAGTAATTGGAGCTGGTTTTCATTGGAGTCAATGAAAAATGGCTCCAAATACGTCCCAAGAAGTGACATGCACTTCTTTGAGGTGGGCGTCTTTTTACACGCCGTCTTTTGACGCGTAAAAATACACCTCGTCTGCACAGAACACCGTAAGACCCATTGAATTCAATGGGCAGATGTTTGCAGACGGTTTTGAGCCGTTTTTTTCAGTAATACGAGGCGTAAAACGAACTGAATTACGTCCCTAAATAGGGCGTGTGAACATACCCTTACTGTTACATACAGTTCATAAGGTTGAAAAAAATACACAGGTCCAACCTATAACCCTACAGTGTTGATTCAAAGGAAGGCAAAAACCCAACTGGACCTATATTAGGGATAAAAATTCCTTCCCAACTTCAATCATTGCAAATAGAATAAATCCCTGCATCAGCGGCCCATCTCCAGTAATCTAGTACAAATAACTTGTGATATTATATCTTTCAAGAAAGGCATTCAGGTAGGTTAAAAAAAATCTATTTTCAATACTGACAGCGCAAGTACCCCATGGGCCACATGTACCACAGGTTGAGAGACTAGGCCATAAATGACTAAGCTCGGCTTATGTAAATACAGTTTATGAAACCGGTGGACCTTAAATTGTACGAAATTGCCCATTCGGGCAATAAGGAGAAATCAGATGAGTCTCAGTGAGTGCCCTGATGGAGAAGATCCTTGGATGAATAGTTTGAACATAGATCTCTAAGTATACGTTTCTTGTCAATGGTGATCTCCAAACCTTGTGGGTTATGTGGCAGATGGCCCGGACCAGAAAGCTGTCAAATCTGTTGATCCAACATATCCATGACATATCAAAACACCATTTTGACCAGATTTCCATTTAAACCTACATGAATATTCGAAACGGATGGCCAAGCCCTACCGATCCACTCCGTTAGTCGGATTCTTTGCCAACATCTGGACAAATCTGGAACCAACCTTCATCTTCAAGACCTGCAAGGAAGATCAATAAGCCATTTAGTGCTACAATGAACCAGCCCACTGAACGTATCAGTATTCCCAGTCCCCAAACAATATCTCATCAGGCATTTTAGTCTCGTAATTCCAATATTGAGTATTTTTCTCTTTGCGACCACTTTGTATTGCATTGCAAGGTTTTTTCTTTTTTAAAGAAATACAATCAAAATAACTGGAGTAGATGGTTTGTGAATTTATGAGACAGAATAATGCGCTGTACGCAACTCGTAAAGGAAGTTATAGGTTAAGCCCACTCGCTAAAGCTTACATGGGCAAGTTCATGGAACGTTCACCAGCTGGTTATTCATGTCTCTTTCACGATTGGGAATCTAAGGGGAAAATGCTTCCAACGGCCAAAAATAAGTGCAAGCAACATATGTTTATAAAATATTATTAGGCCGAATAATGTAATAGAAACTAATGTGAATGTCTGTAAGACGAATAATAAAATTGTGAAATGACAAGTTGATATTACTTGAGGGGAATCAACGGTTTCCTATGAGCTACATCCAACAACAATGCCTATGTATCAGCCACACTTCATAACATATGCTATGTTAATGGGTATAGCCACATTTGAGAAACATTGTCTTTTACGGGTCCTGAGTTACAGCCTATACTATAACCCAGAGCTGCATTCACAATTCTGCTGGTTGTCATTGGAAACAGTCAACAAACTTGTTGTCAGCCACACCTCTAACAGCATAGCTGAGCTTGTATAATGCAGTGAGACAGTATGCTTTTCTTACAAAGGATTACTGTACAGTGCCAAGATGTGTGTAGACATTGAACCAGCAAGTAATGCTGTGAGATTTTAGCTCTGAAGCCTGCAGAATTATAAAAGCAATTCTGCACATTAATACAGGCTGTAATTTATGATCAATGCAGGATAAGGAGGAGGAAGCTTCGTCTGGTTAATGTTTTCCAGTGTGAAAACTTGAGATAACAGCCGCTAGTTGCAGCAATGTAGAAACCACACTGTCATCAATGTATATTATGGAGTTGAGAATGTACTGTATACTATATTTATGACTATATAGCACCATTCTGTTCCCAACATACCGATAGGCCTATGGTTTGATCCCAGGGTACGACACTTCAGTTTCAATATTTCGATACATCCATCAACTCAATACGCTCAAGAGAGGTAACTTATCAAAGGCTTTATTCCACTTTATTCATATAGAAAAGTTGCCAATCACGGTGCACGCCATATTTGCTCTATTATTTTCACTCATTTCACACCTATCACCACTTTTCAAAAATTATCGAAAAGTGGGCAGGGTTTAGTGAGGGGCGTGGCCTTCCACAGAACAACAGATTTACCATTACTTATGCCAGAAATTGGTGTCAATTATGCCGCAAATCTACACCTGCTCATTGTAGCTGTAGATTTCCATCTCTGTTTCACGGACAGCCAAAGATTCACCATATTTTTTTAAGAGGCACTTCTTAATAGTTTTGGCGCATTGCATTCCAGCGTATGGTGTATAAAAACCGCCAGTCTTAGTTAATTCCTCCCAGGGTGAACCAAAAATGGCATTGATAGACAACAGACTGAACATTGACAATATTAAGGCATTGTCCTGATCTGTGTGTACTCCCCTTCTCAATGTATGGTCATTCCTACTTGACCCCCCCTGAGTGTCTACTCCAGTCAGCCACGGATAATAGGGCACTCCATATAGGAACCCTACATGAATAGGAAAGCGAAATGTTCACGGGAGAAAATACTCCCCAGAAATCTAGAAAAGTAATTCTGTGCTGGGAGAAGGTACCGGCATTGTTATATAAATGACAGTATATCTACAGTATGTCATGGCAGAGCTTGCTACTTTTATAGATCACAATTGTCAGAACGCTCTGTTGAAGGAGCAGCGCCTTTCAAACACAATTCTTTTTTTCTACGTCCTCGCTTCACCTTCGATATGACCCAACTATAGGAAGCAGATTATTAAGCTTCTCGGGCAGGTAGTGGAATCAATCATTGCGATCTGTCACAACCATTCACCTGTCAGGCAAACGAAAACTGCATTTCTGAGGAGGACTAGCTTCAGGGTGGAAATACATTTTCTACTATGCTAGTTTAACCCTGTCAGTCTCAGTCATCAGTCTCTTAAAGGGGCTGAATGCTTCAGAGAACCTCTTGTAAATGCCCTATCGGAGCGCTCTGAGCTACTAGTGGGGTAAATAGTCACCCAGCCGAGATCTCAGCTGTGGAGGATCACCGACGTCCACTGAAATCAATGGATGCCCAATGACTTTAGGTGAAGTGCTCCATACTGTCTGCAACTTCTCAAATACACAAGGGACCCCCACAATTATATTTCTTTAAGATGAACTTCTTATTGTTATAACTAGTATAAGTCATGGGCGACTTAGCAACTTTAAACCATGTGGACACTCATCAGTGTAGAGTAAGGTACGTAAGTAGGATCCTGTAGTTGGTGACTATGTGTAACAGAATATCTAGGAGCACTGTAAATGAATACTGAGCTTTTTCCAAAATTAAGCCAATACAGAGGTAGCAGAGCTGAATTGAACCGGTTGTATGGTGTTAGAATATAAAAACATCTGCTTACTTTACAGAAACAGCACCCCATTTTTCCCTGGGTTGTGTCTGGTATTGCAGCTCAGTCCCATTTTAGTTAATGTTGCAGAGCTGCACTTGTGCATTATTAGGCCGGATTCACACAAGTGTGTTCGGTCCGTGATATACGGACCGTATGCCGGCAGTATTTCCCGGACCGAACACACTTCAGGGAGCCGGGCTCCTAGCGTCATAGCTATCTATGACGCTAGGAGTCCCTGTTTTGTTGCGAGAAAACTGTCCCGTACTGTAATCATGTTTTCAGTACGGGACAGTTTCCCGCAGCAAGGCAGGGACTCCTAGCATCATAGATAACTAGGACGCTAAGAGCCTGGCTCCCTGTTCGGTCCGGGAAATACTGCCGGCATCCGGTCCGTATATCAGGGACCGAACACGCTCGTGTGTATCCGGCCTTAGAATTATTTAACAGTATGCTACCTGCAGTCCTATGTAAACTTAGAAATAACAAGATAATGAAGTACATTGCCTGCAGTCCTATGCGAAACCTGAAATACATATGTTGTAGAAATTTTCCTTTGACATGCCGGTAAATAACATTTAAATAAACGTCACATTATGACAGAACCTGACGACTATACAGGGATAAGCGGTTCTAAATGAGCACTACTTATCTCCTCCTGCAGTCTCTCACCGATGTTGCTTCTGCTGTGTGAACCACTGATTGACTGATATATACGACACCCTCCTTCTTTAATAAAGAGCTTCTTCAGCAGCTGTGTTGTTTATTATACAGTTTGGTGACCCAGTTGCTGCAGAACATTATAATACACGTCTCAGCTGCTGCAGACCTTCTTTTTGAAAGGAATAAGGATGATTCAGTTTAGTCAAACAGTGGTGGACAAGAAGCTCCCCTTACTCTTTTTTATAGGGTCAAAGAACTTCTTGGTGACGTTAAATAGTCTTATAATTTAAATGGGGGGGGGGGGTATTATCCTATATATAATTGCAATTATTAGGGCCCTTCCAATGCCTTTGCTCATCCTACACTGGTGCAATCCAACATGTTGACTTTATTTCATGCTCCCCACATCTAATGTGTGCCAATTATTGTGAGCCTGGAAATTAATGCTGGATTCAGGAGAATTATCATGAAGCCCCTAGGCAAAGGGTGAGATTACTGCCAGGAAGCTGCCAGATGTGGTTATAGGACGAGGCCACTGGAGAGATGGACGGTTCCCAAGAGGTTGCAGGGGACTCTGCTCGGAGCATTGGCCCCTGTCTCGGGCAGATACACCGCAGTACATTTCGCGCACAGGACAGGATGTCCCCTAAGAACGCACACATAATTATTTATATTTGTCTTATGCTCACTGCCCAAGATTATTTGTCAGCGCTGGCAGATAATTATGAGGTGGTACCGAGGAGCAGCGTCCTGTGAATATATAACATACACGTCATTCAGAAGACCAGATTGATCATTTTTTTCCTTCTAGTTACACTTATGTTTAATAATTATCATTGTGACATTTAGTCAGAAAAACGACTCAGCCTGCTAACTAAGCAGTGGGTTTTCTATCCTTTACTGCTCTTGTGTACAGATCCATATTACAGCTCCATACAGCACCCATAAGAATATATAGGGGCCTTAATGTACCTCTTTATGCCTCGTGTATCATACAGTGCTATATATATAATTCATATAAAAAATCCAATAGTAATAAAATTGTGCCATGCTCCATCAGATGGTAAATTAGGGCAGAAAATCTTTACTAATATGGAATTGTATGTGGGTATTACATGGAAGCACATGGAGGGCCTACAGCATGTACAGCGGTAGGGACTTCATGTGCTGTGCAGGATCTGAAGACATGGGTTTCAATTATAGCCCTGCCCTCTTAGAATACATAATTTAGCATCCTTCTTCATCCTTACAGCCGCCTGGCCTCTCACAGCCGTAATTCTGAACTCCAGTGAATAATAAGAACAAAAAGTCTATAAGCGCAGCCACATAGACTCATTTAAGTATAGGTCGTGCTTAGACTCATTCGGAAACCTAAATAAAATTTGTGCTTAGACTCATTCGGAAACCTAAATAAAATTTTCTCAATAAAAGCTCAATAAAACAATAAAAAGAGTTATGAAAAACTAGAGGAGATATTATAAAGAAACACCAATTATACCCTTAAAATGTGAGAAAAATGCTGGTTATAAAATCATTGCTTTATGTTTGTATGTGTTTATTATATATTTTAGATGTTTATTATGTTTTAGATATTATAATTTATGTCTTTTATATGTTTATTATTTGATTATTATGTGTTATGTGTTTTATGTTGTTATATGTCTGTTTATGTCTATTAGATATTTAGTATATCATTTATATTTTCATCAGTTTCTAATTCTATCATTTCACTTTATTTATATATTTATTTATTTGACCTAAATGTAAAAAAATAAACAAAGCATTTTTCCTTAGATTTAGGGCCTGTTCACATCACCATTCGATTTCCGTTCGGGGGTTCCGTCGGAGGATTTCGTCAGGTGAACCCCGCAACGGAAAGTGAAACTGACAGCACAGCTTCCGTTTCAGTCACCATTGATCTCAATGGTGACGGAAACATCGCTAATGCTTTACGTTCGTCACCATTCCGGCTGGTTTCCGGTTTTCCGACGGAATCAATAGCGGAGTCGAATTCCGTCGTAAAACAGGAAACCAGCCGGAATGGTGACGAACGGAAAGCATTAGCGATGTTTCTGTCACCATTTAGATCAATGGTGACTGAAAAGGAAGCTGTGCTGTCAGTTTCACTTTCCGTTGCGGGGTTCACCCGATGGAACCCCGGAACGGAAATGAACGGTGATGTGAACAGGCCCTAATATCAAATTAATTTAAAAACTGGTATATTAAATTTCTGGAATCTATTCTAATATTTGATTGAAATAAATTACCCCTAAAAGATAATAATAAAAAAAGAGAAAATTTTATATATATATATATATATATATATATATATATATATATATATACACACATGTATATATATAAGATGTCTAGGTAAGCCAGGAACTCAATACATTGTGTATTCTCCTCTGCAGGCCATTTTGTCTATGCCAATTTTAAATAAAATGTATTTAAAAAAATGATGAGGTGTTTTTGTGCTTTTACAATGGCTTTTGTGAAAATCATAATAAGACTCCACTGGATGTTATTATTATGAGGTGGGATGTACACAGCTCATAAAATATCTAAGAACTTGACCTACCTGTTGTAGCTGCTCAGAAGTTTTCATGAACAGCACAATGCGTATCTCAGACAACCTTATGTATATAGACGTATTATATCATTTATTATTTATTGTATTTATTTTATTTGACATAAGGTCAAAATCAGATCAGAACAGACCTTGGCATCAAAATGAAGCAAAGGGTTTAAAAGTCTAGGAGACCAATATTGAAAAAAATTTAAGTTAGAAAATTATGTTTAACGAGGCTCTGTCACCAGATTTTGCAACCCCTATCTGCTATTGCAGCAGATCGGCGCTGCAATGTAGATTACAGTAACGTTGTTTTTTTTAAAAAAACGAGCATTTTTGGCCAAGTTATGACCATTTTTATATTTATGCAAATGAGGCTTGCAAAAGTACAACTGGGCGTGTTTAAAGTTATGTACAAGTGGGCGTGTATTATGTGCGTACATCTGGGCGTTTTTACTTCTTTTACTAGCTGGGCGTTCTGATGAGAAGTATCATCCACTTCTCTACACAACGCCCAGCTTCTGGCAGTGCAGACACACAGCGTGTTCTCGAGAGATCACGCTGTGACGTCACTCACTTCCTGCACCAGGTCCTGCATCGTGTCGGACGAGCGAGGACCCATCGGCACCAGAGGCTTCAGTTGATTCTGCAGCAGCATCGGCGTTTGCAGGTAAGTCGATGTAGCTACTTACCTGCAAACGCCGATGCTGCTGCAGAATCAACTGTAGCCTCTGGTGCCGATGTGTCCTCGCTCGTCCGACACGATGCAGGACCTGGGGCAGGAAGTGACATGACAGCGTGATCTCTCGAAAACACGCTGTGTGTCTGCACTGCCAGAAGCTGGGCGTTGTGAAGAGAAGTGGATGATGCTGATTCGTCAGCATCATACACTCCCATTCACAATGCCCAGCTAGTAAAAGAAGTAAAAACGCCCCGATGTACGCACATAATACACGCCCAGTTGTACTTTAGAAAGCCTCATTTGCATAAATATAAAAATGGTCATAACTTGGCCAAAAATGCTCGTTTTAAAAAAAAAAAAAAACGTTACTCTTATTTACATTGCAGCGCCGATCTGCTGCAATAGGAGATAGGGATTGCAAAATCTGGTGAGAGCCTCTTTAATTGCTAAAAAAATATATATTTTTTTTTTTATTTGATTAAAAAAATAAAATCTTAAATAATTCTTATATTGTAACGTAAACTGTGAGGGTGGAAATAGTATGATCGCAGCACAAATCACCATAGAGGTTTTAATAGGCAAAGTGTCCTAAATCATCCACTTACTGTTTTTAATTTATACAATTCATCTTAAATAAAAAAAATGAAGCAACTTTAAAATAATCTTTGTTAAATATCTTCTACTGATTTGTGTTCACAGCTCTTATACAGACCTATGTGTCTCCATGGATACAGATTTGAAATAAACCCTGTATAATCTGATCCAGTCATATGTTACTCCACGTGCTCTGGTCCCTCTACTTGATAACCTCAGGCAGTAGAAGAGGGGGCAGATGGACGGAGTAATACATGACATCAGGATCAGACTACATATGAGGTTGGTTTGTAGTCTGTAACGCCTGAAATTATAGACACTGTCTGCTGCAGAGGAAATGTAGTATTACATGGCAGCCCTGCTCTTACATGTAGACAACCTAAACGTGAACTATAAGGGAACATAGCTCCCAAAAAGAAATATGCAAAAATGATGCAAAAAAATGTGAAAATCTTTATTAGATACATATATGCAATAACATAATACAGAGTAAAAGGATGGACCATACAAGGAGATAGAAAATGGTCAGATGTCAAAAAACCAGGTGGCCTACAGAGACAACCAACCATCAGTGGCCAAGATCCACTCCAATAACCCAAAACCATGAAAACATGTCAGGTGAGCGATAAAGAAATAACATGCCCACATATGAAGAGATGTATATATATATATATATATATATATATATATATATATATATATATATATATATATATATATACACATAAAAGAATATGCTGGAATACAGATATAAAATAAGATGACAGACCAGAAATACAAACTGAGAGGCCACAATGATATACTGAAAAAAACAGAATAGAGGTTAGCACTTACATTGAGACATGGGGGGGAGTGGGACCGGCAAAATCAGGTGCTGGCAAAAACACAAGCGCCTCAACGAGCGTTTCGCTCTAAGGCTTTATTCAGACAAACGGGAAATATTTTCACGCGCGTTGCACGGACTTATATTAGTCTATGGGGCCGTGCAGACATGTGCGTGAGTTTTGCGCTGCGTTGGTCCGTTGCAAAAAACTCACGACATGTCCGTTGATTCAGCGTTTTCAACGCATCATGCACCCATTGAAGTCAATGGGTGCGTGAAAACCACGCATGCCGCACGGAAGCACTTCCGTGCGAACTGCGTGATTCGCGCAACAGCTGTCAAAAGGATGAATGTAAACAGAAAAGCACCACGTGCTTTTCTGTTTACAAACATCCAAACGGAGTGTCTTTCAGAAGAGCGAACCCGGACAACCAAACCGAACTTCACCGGGTTCGGCCGAACTCGTTTTGGCCGAACCCGGCAAAAAAATATCCGGTACGCGACGTCAGGAGATAGTCACTGTCCAGGGTGCTGAAAGAGTTAAACTGTTTCAGCACCCTGGACAGTGACTTCCGATCACAATATACATGAGCGTGTTAAAAAAAAAAAAAGTTCTAACTTACCGATAACTCCCGGCTTCTTCCTCCAGTCTGACCTCCCGGGATGACAATTCAGTCCAAGTGACAGCTGCAGCCAATCACAGGCCAAGCACAGGCTGCAGCGGTCACATGGACAGCCGCGTCATCCAGGGAGGTGGGGCCAGATGTCAAGAGAGGCGCGTCACCAAGGGCGCGTCACCAAGGACGCGTCACCAAGGCAACGGCCGGGAAGTTCTCGGTAAGTACGAACCTCTTTTTTTTTTTAACAGGTTGCTAGATATGGTGATCGGAATTCACTGTCGAGGGTGCTGAAAGAGTTACTGCCGATCAGTTAACTCTTTTAGCACCCTGGACAGTGACTGACGTCGGCTAGAATCATCTCTATGATGGCGGCTGCGCGAAAATCACGCAGCCGCGCATCATACACGGATGACACACGGAGCTGGCAAGTGATTTTTGCGCCCGCAAAAACGCCACGTTCGTGTGAATGAGGCCTTAATGTAATAAAACTCTAGGGGTTTATATAGGGGTGTAAATGATGGCTCTCACCTGTAATGAGCGCAAATCGGCGCTGGACACGCATGTTGAGGGACACCCACATCATAGGAAGCGCCGCACGCCGGAAAGATAACAAGGCGCAGCATGATCATCTAAAGCATGAGTCACCATGGCAACGCCGACGTCAAGCGGCACTCCCGGATATAGGTAATATAGGTGATATACAGTGAAGGAAATAAGTATTTGATCCCTTGCTGATTTTGTAAGTTTGCCCACTGTCAAAGAAATGAACAGTCTAGAATTTTTAGGCTAGGTTAATTTTACCAGTGAGAGATAGATTATATTTTAAAAAAAACAGAAAATCACATTGTCAAAATTATATATATTTATTTGCAATGTGCACAGAGAAATAAGTATTTGATCCCTTTTGCAAACAAGACTTAATACTTGGTGGCAAAACCCTTGTTGGCAAGCACAGCAGTTAGACGTTTTTTTGTAGTTGATGATGAGGTTTGTACACATGTTAGATGGAATTTTGGCCCACTCCTCTTTGCAGATCATCTGTAAATCATTAAGATTTCAAGGCTGTCGCTTGGCAACTCGGATCTTCAGCTCCCTCCATAAGCTTTCGATGGGATTAAGGTCTGGAGACTGGCTAGGCCACTCCATGACCTTAATGTGCTTCTATTTGAGCCACTCCTTTGTTGCCTTGGCTGTATGTTTCGGGTCATTTTCGTGCTGGAAGACCCAGCCACGAGCCATTTTTAATGTCCTGGTGGAGGGAAGGAGATTGTCACTCAGGATTTGACGGTACATGGCTCCATCCATTCTCCCATTGATCCGGTGAAGTAGTCCTGTGCCCTTAGCAGAGAAACACCCCCAAAACATAATGTTACCACCTCCATGCTTGACACTGGGGACGGTGTTCTTTGGGTCATAGGCAGCATTTCTCTTCCTCCAAACACGGCGAGTTGAGTTAATGCCAAAGAGCTCAATTTTAGTCTCATCTGACCACAGCACCTTCCCTATATCACTCTCAGAATCATCCAGATCTTCATTTGCAAACTTCAGACGGGCCTGTACATGTGCCTTCTTGAGCAGGGGGACCTTGCGGGCACTGCAGGATTTTAATCCATTACGGCGTAATGTGTTACCAATGGTTTTCTTGCTGACTGTGGTCCCAGCTGCCTTGAGATCATTAACAAGTTCCCCCTGTGTAGTTTTCGGCTGAGCTCTCACCTTCCTCAGGATCAAGGATACCCCACGAGGTGAGATTTTGCATGGAGCCCCAGATCGATGTCGATTGACAGTCATTTTGTATGTCTTCCATTTTCTTACTATTGCACCAACAGTTGTCTCCTTCTCACCCAGTGTCTTACTTATGGTTTTGTAGCCCATTCCAGCCTTGTGCAGGTCTATGATCTTGTCCCTGACATCCTTAGAAAGCTCTTTGGTCTTGCCCATGTTGAAGAGGTTAGAGTCAGACTGATTAATTCAGTCTGTGGACAGGAGTCTTTTATACAGGTGACCATGTAAGACAGCTGTCTATAATGCAGGCACCAAGTTGATTTGGAGCGTGTAACTGGTCTGGAGGAGGCTGAACTCTTAATGGTTGGTAGGGGATCAAATACTTATTTCTCTGTGCACAATGCAAATAAATATATATAATTTTGACTATGTGATTTTCTGTTTTATTTTTTATAATGTTTTTTTATATAATCTATCTCTCACTGGTAAAATTAACCTAGCCTAAAAATTCTAGACTGTTCATGTCTTTGACAGTGGGCAAACTTACAAAATCAGCAAGGGATCAAATACTTATTTCCTTCACTGTAGGTAAGTGAAAAAAAATTATTAAAAAAAGTGAATAAATAGAAAGATATAATAAGAAAGTGGAAGAAAACAACATGTGCATAATAAATAAACAAACAAACCACAAGAGTTGAAAAGTGACACCGAAAAACAGAAAGTGAAAAAAGTGTTGCTCAAAAATACATTCATTAGTGATTATTAATACAAAAGATACTGATATAAATAATGTAAAATAACACATAAGAGCCATTCTCTTACATGCAACTCTCTGCTCTGGCTTATAAATGGGGAGGGGGTACCCTATGATGTACTTAATAGGGCGATTGGACCCCTTGAAAGAAAGACACTAAGAAAAACTGATACACCATATTATACCTAGTGCAGAGCCTGAGGGGGTGGACATTTAAAGAACCCCGAAGATAAAAGTCATGCACCACCCCCTCAGGCCAAGGCCAGTGTTAGAGGAAATGAGGCAACAAGGAAGGAAGGACCTCCACTCACCATTTTCAGACAGTTTTTTCGTAATTTCAAAATCCCTGGTGTCCTAAGGCAATGAAGGGAATAATTTCAAATTCCCTGGTGGTCTAGGGCAGTGAGGTGTGTCAATGATATATTTGGTTATCTGGGGTTCCGATCCGGCCCAGCTTACCACTGCCTGAAACCAGCCCTGCCTCAGGCCCTGCACTGGGCATAACACAGTGTATCAGTGTTCACAGGAGTGTTCTAGATTTACCTTTAGGCTATGTTCACACAGAGGTTTTTTGACGCGGAAACCGCGCTGCGAAACTCGTCAAAAACGGTCCGAAAATGCCTCCCATTGATTTCAATAGGAGGCGGAGGCATCTTTTTCCCGCGAGCTGTAAAACCGTCTCGTGGGAGAAAAGAAGGGACGTGCCCTATCTTTGGGCGTTTACGGCTCTGACCTCCCATTGACATCAATGGGAGGCAGAGAAAGCGTATTTCGCAGCGTTTTATGCCCGCGGCACTCATGGTCCGCGGATGAAAAACTGCCTCAAATTTCCAAACTGAATTTTGAGGCAGAGATTCCGCCTGCAAAAAACTCTGTGTGAACATAGCCTTAGACTACCCAGAGAATACTGTGCCAAGGGGCACCGGTAGCGAGGACAGAAAATATTTCATAAATGGAAGGGACTCTAATTTACTATTAGCTATTAGCGATGGTCTATAATTAGATATATAATGGGATAATGGGATATAGCTCTTTATCTTGGTAGAATGGTGACAATTTTCCACCTATAATCCAAACTAAATATTTCAAAATAGGGGTATGGGGGGGGGGGGGCTTGTGTAAATCCAGGGTAACACATAGATGTACATAGAGTGTTCTTTTAATTTAAAGGGACAGTACAAGCATGAAAAGAATAAGTGCCATTACTTTCCTCTACACTTGAGATTTTGAAGGCGTTTGTACAAGTATATATAAAGTATATTTAGATAACTGCATTCTGTTGTGGAGAGTCCCAGGTATGAGCCGGTTGTCTGTACGCAACCATTCTCACCACAAGATCAGATGCTACTTGTGTCAGCAGAAAAGACGTGAACACCAGTAACTCTGTTATGATACACTATGATAAACTGACAGGCGCGTGCGTGGACAGCGCAACACACAAGGCTGCAATTTAATCTTCTTATTTGAAATATAAATATTTTTACTATCAAACTTGACAGTACAGAAAATGTGTGCCCTGCAGCCGTCTGACAAAACAAAATTTATATTTAAAACTTCCAGAAATAATGCCTTTCATATGTTGGGTTTTGTCACATTGGAGTGGCTCTCAGCTTACCTTATGGTCCTGTACCTTTAATTATTTTATGCCTAGAAGACACATTTTAAATAGAGGAGGCGGTCTACATGCGTTTTGACAGCTGGGGATGATTAAAATACTGACAACATGTACTATATAAAATTCCCTAAGGTTTCGGTTGGGCACTTACTCATATGAGAGCTGAAGATTACAATCCAAAAAGAAAAAAAAACATTTATTTTTTTTACGTATCCACAAGCACAAAATCTGCAAGCCAGTGGAGTATATTTTTTTCTTTTTTTTTTTTGCAGGAACCTGAACAAATATCTTAAGGCTAAATAGCTGGAAAATTTATCAACACGTCGTTTACAAACATCTCAGTCAACGAGCCTGTAACCAGATTTTATTTTATTTTTTTATTATTTTTTGACTTGCCTTTATGAGTTACTAAAGTTGCTAGCCAAACAACCATGTTTTATGACGTCCCCATTGGCTGTTTATAATGTATTAACATGGAAAAAAAAACTGGGAAATTAGTTGAAGTTTTTCGGGACTGCTACAAAATGATTTACGTCCAAGAGTCGTCTATTTCCAATACCCCTGAAGTGTATGCATTCCCAGTGTTAATATCGTCTGGCGACTCTTACCGAAGACCTCATCGCTTCCTAGCAATAACTGATTCCCCAATAGCAGGTCACATGTGTTCAGTGCATATTGTGAGGAATTCATAAAACGCAAGGAATTCCTACTGGACCTCAGAAATATCTACACGTCATAGACAAACGTTTTTACATTTTGCTAATACTTGGTGAGGGTGTATGTAACCACAATTAAAAACTATAAATTAAAAGAAACAATAAATATTATATATATATATATATATATATATATATATATATATATATATATATATATATTATTTTTTCTAGAGAGAGAGAGAGCACACAAGAAAACGGCGACAGCACTCTGCAAACACTAATGCCACCTAAGCCACTAAATATAAATGAATATGCATTACTGCTAAATCTACTTACAATAGGGAGGTTCCTAACCCACATTTTGATCAAATTGTGTGAGCCCACCTGCCACGACAAGGTGTCCTCTATGAGGTGGGAACCTACACCTCACATACACCCAGAACTGGGACTAAGCCTACATATACTTAGGCATTAAACTAATTAAAATCACCCAGGGCAGGATGGAAGGAGTGCAAGATCAAAAATGGATATATATATTTAGGGCATGTTCAGACGTGGCGGAATTCTGCAGACACTGTCCGCATCAATGCCGCACATAATCCGCGTTGCAGATTCCGTTGCGGACTTGGCTAAAATGTTAAGTAAAATGCTGCTGATTTGTCATTGCAGATTAAGGTGCAGATCCCACCCTGCTCTCTTTAAAAATATTCCATCCCAGTCTGGGTATAGACCTCGACACACATAGGTCCAGCCAGAATGATGAAATATCCTGTTCCTGAAAGCAATCCGCAACGCAACACACATTACATCTGCAGATTTCATTGTGTAATTTTGAAACTCCATTGAAGTCAATGGAGAAATTCCGCAACAAGTCCGCATCAAGTCCGCAACAGCCAGTGTATGCTGCGGACAGAAAATTCCACACCGCAGCCTATGGTCCGCAGCAGAGTTTTCCGCAACGTCTGCACGAAGAGAACTAAAAAGGTGTGGAAACCAATGGACAGACTGTCTGCTGCGGATTTCCACTGCGGACTGCACAGCAATTTAGTATACACTTTGTTTGATAAGCAGTATATGGTTTTTACCCCCCAGCTACAGCATCAGTCCACTAAGATTTCTATACATAACCTTATAAAGGAACAGGGAAATAATACTCTATAAAGAAGTGGACATTTATTAAAAAATGTAATGGAGGGGGGGTATTATTTAAAGAACATTTTAGGTATTTATACATTTTATATATAGGGTTATTTATTAAAAATGTTTTCTTAGTGGGAGATTTCAAAGTCCCCATACATGTCCTGCAGACCATACGAGGGGTAGCTAGGCTTTTTTTCACTTGAGGCAAATTTTGTTGCCATTCCCATGGGAAAAAACGTTAATTGGGGGGAAGGACATTTGTTTTTGTTATCTTAACACTTCCCGGCTAAAGCGGACTAAAGGCCCTTTTACATGGGCCAATGATCGGGCAAACGAGCACTCATACGAACACTTGTTCCTGATTATTGCCTTGTGTACACAGGGCAAGGATCAGCCGATGAACGAGCACACGCTCGCTGATCGGCTGATTTGCTTGTTTATGGGGCCAATAAAATAATCGCTAGTCAGCAGCACTTCTTTCTGTGTAAACAGGGGAGATGTCGTGCCGACATAATGGAAATGTATGTAGACGAACGATCACAGTAAGAATTGCTTTCCCCATATATAACCAATCACGGCTCCTTGTTATAGGAGCAAACAAGCGCCGATCGACAAGCTGTCTCGTTGATCGGCGCTCGTTTTCACCGACCCAAATAGGGCCATGTAAAAAGACTTTTATAGGAGCCATCAATACATAATATACTTGTGTAGGAAATCAACAATATAGAAAATGATTCTTTACAGTAAGAGTTGTGGAACTCAAATGTCCAACCGCAAAATTTAAAAATGGCAGAAACAATTAAAGAAAGAAAAAAGAAAGGCTGGACATTAATTATGGCTGCACAAGAGTTATAATTAATAAAGTAAGGGAGATACGTTTTAATTTGATCCCAGGAACTAATCTGACTGCCCTTGTGGAGTCAAAACAGAATCAAAGAGCCAATTGGAGCCTCTGATAATAGCTGCCCTCTTTGTAGCTGCGTGAGGTTTTCAATGTGTGTGTGTGTGTGTTTGTGTGTGTGTGTGTGTGTGTGAGTCGGCTGAGTTTATCTTTCTTAAAATGCACTGGCTTGTTGGCGCCCCCTATAATCCAAAAACTACAGACAAAGGCATGCAATGTGCATATGAATTTACATGTTTTTCTTCTTCACTGTACATTTTTCATTAAATTATAGAACCACATGACAAATTATGAAAAAATAGTGTGTTCAATGATGGATTTGCACCCCTAAACTGAGTTTGTGTCCCTTAGTTGGTGTCTCTGCATTTAGTAACTCATATCATCACATTTTTACATCCAAAAACTTTGCAAAGTCACTGACAGCTTTTTTCCCCTTAGTGAAATATTAAAGTTGTTTCTTTTTCCATGACTCACGTGTAACGTGTGGTGGTGTGTCGCCATGGAGCTCGAGCCGTAGAGTTATAGCAAAACCAAATAGTCAGTGGAGCATTAGTCAGGTGTGGTGGGATAACGGAAAGAGCCAAAAGCATTTTTAAGGGCCCTTGAGTTCTATTGATTCATACTACAATACCCGTAGCCTGATATGGGGCCATACTGTACCTCTTTGGGCCTCTATATTGATATGGAAGCACATAGAGGGTTTTTTTTTTCATGGCATCATAAGAAATTCTTTTAAAAAGGGTTGTGGCATGTTCCATAAAAGTGTTGCCCCTAGGAGAGAATCCAGTGGAGGCAGCACATGCCTATGGGTTCATAATTCAGACCTGTATGGACTCTGTGGACACGGTCATTTTTTGGGGCTTGAGACGCTTTGGACATCTGACATGCACAAGTAAAAATTCATTTGTCTACCTTATTGTTCCTGAACAAGCAAGATTATCAAATACAAAGATTTATTGTAATAAGATAGGAAGAAAAAAAAAGTATTCAGGAGGCAGAAAAAGCTGTCAAAAAACTATAAAATACAATTCTAAGTAAAGAAAAAGGGACTTTCCAGCTTTGGATTAATTTTTTTCACATTGATATTCCACCAGGCTAGAACTCATATAGGAGTCAGATTACGGGTTTATCTATATAGTAGATCTGCAACTAGTAATATCACATCACACATAGAAAAATAGAGTAAAAGGAGTATTTGTAGAAAAAAAAGAGGAGCTCCGTCAGTCAACTTACAAGACACTAGACGTCTCCCTGTGTTCTCCATTCTTGATCGCCAACTTCCCCTCTCCTGATTGAACTTGATGGCATTTGTCTTTTTTCAACCATACTGACTATATGTGACTATAATCGGTGTCATTATTAGGATTTTCTGATGATCACATTGAGTGCACAATGCCATCTTTGAGTTATTCTTTTAAAAGATACTAGACTTCCAAAAGTGACAACCCTAAATGGTATAGAAAGGTTCATGGCAAGCTAGAGGGTGCAAGTTACTAACTGGCAACTAGTGAACATTTCAGAAAGTTTTAATAGTTCGCCCTTGAATATGATTGGCTGGGCATCCATGCATACCTCACATGCACCATCCAACATTCCACCAGGGACGGCAAGGACATAAGAGCATAAGCATCATCTAAGTAAATAATGCTGAGCTGCAATACCAGACTCAGCCTGAGAACAACGGTGGCGCTGTTTTTGGTAGGAAAAAAAAAGCAGACCCTTTTTATAAATTATTACAACCTCTTTAAAGAAATATTATCTTCAAAAACGAATGCTGGATCCAGGCTTGTGTCTATGACTCTTTAAATATATGAATATGTATTTTTCGAATAACTGTAAATAATTAAAAATATTAACAAATAATTTGTTTTGTAGTAAAAAATCATTTGTGTCCATTCTAATGTTTACTTGTATTTATTGCGGTCCTTTAATTCTGCAAATCTGAACATCGCCAGGAATACGGCTTTTTGAAACGTATATTAGGAGCGATCTGGATTAGCCGGTGTGTCATAGAGTTTCTTGCTGACTATTACATTCTGTATAAAATCCATAAGTACACAGACCCATCTTAATGGCTCTCAGAACTGAATTACAAGTATTATCAGTTGGCGTTTGGTGAGAAACTAGGGACCCTCAATTTTTTCTATGAAAAAATTAGGACAATTTGTTATGATAGTGAGAAATTAAAACAAGCTGCGGCATTATTAAAAATAGACGCCGTACCAAAGTATTCTGTTGAATTCGGCATCATTTTTCTTCCACGTGAAAAATTGTCAAAGTATCACTGGAGAATAATGAAATAAGGCTGGAAATAGTGGCTTCATTTAATTCTCTTCCAGGAGATGTAGGAAACGAGGTAGATGCAATGGGACTTTGGGGATTCAATCTAAACATAAACACCAGAGATTTATTTCACTTCGTCTCCACATTTAGACAAACTTTAGTAACAATTTATCACAACTACTTAGATTGTACTTTGCATTTAAGACGAACAAGACGTACTTAATCTTTGTGTCACCTTGAAAGTTGAATAAGTAAAAACACTAAATTGTATTTATTATATTCCATCCTCACCATGCCATGTGAATGCTGGGGTCTCCTAGTTAAAGTCTATGTACACCTTTGAAGTCGTCGATTTGAGATATATATATATGTATATGCATATATTAAAAAATATTTTTACTTTTTGAGATACAGCTTATCTTTATTCTGAATACAGAGCAGCTATATTGTGTGCTGAAATCTGAATCCGTCAGGTCAGCGGGACTGACGGGTTCAGTGTCAGCGGGTCAGACATGCAGGATCAAGCTGTTACCGATCACACCAAAGTTCATGACTTCCCATGCACACGAACATGCTTTTGCGGCCGCAATTCCCCCGAAAATCCACAGGAGAATTGCGGCCCCATTCATTTCTATGGGGCCATGCACACGACCGTAGTTTTTACGGTCCATGCATGGCCCGGGAGCCCGCACCGCAGAAAGAACGGACCTGTCTTATTACGGCCGTCTTCTGCGGTCCGGGCTCATTGAAAATAATGGCATCGGCCATATGCATGTCCCGTGATTTGCGGGTGGCTCGCGGCTGACAGTCCGCAGCCGGCCGACCCCGATAATCACGGCCGTGCACATGGCTACGGTCGTGATCGATAACAGGTATGTCCTCTCAGTTTTAGCTATTAGAAGAGGTTCTGAGTATGGACCCTTCTGTTACTACACAAGGACTAATAGGACATATAGAAGGAAGTTGTTATTTACATTATTCCCATACCACATTATCAAATGTGTTCGATGAAGGAAAGGAGAACGTCCTAAACTCTAAAGGTTTCCTAAACTCTAAATTTGACAGTTCTTCTAAATTTTGAAAATATTCCATACCCAAGGATCCCATATGTTACCTAGAATAGAGGGACCATTATATGAGCTCAATGTTCTATAATAGATCGGCCTAGTATGTCAAACATTGTCCGGAAATATACTAAAATTGGTGAAGATACAGTGGAACCTGTTTAAGATGACAACACAATATTGCAGCCAAAAAAAAGTCTTCTAAGAAGGTAGTCCTGTCAAAGAAGAGTGCCAATAAACGAAGGAGATAAGGAATTGAAAATAAATCCAAAAAATCTGGTCTAGATCAAGGGTCGTCTTCTCATAGAGGTGGTCTTCTGGACTAATCCAAAGATATCAATCATGTACTGAAGGGTTCTTCAATGTGTATTTCTGGTCCCCTAACTACCAGACAACTCATGATTTTGTGAAGTAGAACCAAAGATTTTTGACTCGTAGGGTCTCGAATTTGATCATTAGATTATATTGAGTTTGTATTGATACCATAAGCCGATAAGTAGAAAGAAAATGGCATCTGACCATACTCTTCTCTAGTGTTTGCTGGCTTCTTTCCTAGCTAAAGAGAATGTCTAATTGCAGACATATAGCACAGTAGGTTACATCTCATTAGTTAATTACCTTCAGAGCTTCGTTGGTTACATCTCGAGCAGTCTCTTGCCAGTTCTCAGCACTTAAAGATTATCAGGATTTGACATTAAGTCATAAATACATATAGGACAAAATGAAATACTGCCAGTGACTCATTTGCATCTCACCGAATGCATGAGAACTGACAATTTACACTTGGATAATAGGAAACCTTAATAATGACATGGGTATATGAACAAATGATGGAGGGATATTTCTAAGATCCTTCTATTTCACGCTTCTTCCACCATGTAAAAGATTTTACCATATGATTATCATTTTATGTGAATTTAACCATAGAATATTACCTGTCACCTGGTATCTTGTAGAGAATTGCCTAATTTACTATATTCCATATATCCAATTGTCTTCTAAGGCTTAAAGGGGAAGTATGGTAGGGGAGATCCACTTTCTGGACCTAGTCTTCTTCATTACACTATACCATCCAAAACATGTCAGTTTTACGTTATCATTTACTAAATACCTTCAATAATAAGCTATAACTAGAAGACGTTTAAGGCCCGAAACAAACCGATTTTCTTCTTGCCAAGGCCAGACCAGAAGATGCAACGATGTACATTTCTCAGTGATTCTACCTATACTACTTACAATGTAGGGCAGTGTAAAAATATAATTCCACTTTCATATTTGTCCCTAAAAAAAAATTGCTTGGTGAGGGTTGGTACCTTTCCCAGGCCCCGCCCTGTTGTCTTAATTTGACCAGATCCTAATGATTGCTGAAGTGCGAGGACTCTTGTTGGATTTTTCCATAAGTCCATAAAAATATAAACACCCAAACTCTATGTAAAGTGCCCACTGTTTGGCTAGAACTTAGAGGATTTTATGGACAAAATATATAATTATGGATGGTCCACCAGTTATAAAATATTTCAGACCGAGGACTGAATTGATGATGGTATATACCCTCAGATTTTTCCATTTGTGGGCTCATCTTCTAAAAGAGAATTTATGTAGTTAGATCTAACTCAGAGCCCAATAATACAGAAATCAATCACTGTGGAGACATTGTAACGGTCAAATATAATATATTGTGGCCTTCCTTCATTAGTGCTGGGCTATATGCATTAAAGGGGTTGTTTCATCAGGACAACCCCTGTCCATATGCCCTATTAGGGATATGGACATCATAGATGGGGTCCCACGTTTTGGACCCCCTTTATGAGACTGATTGGAGAACGGCTAACAAACAACAGCTCTCATTATGGTGGACTTAGATGGACACAAAATGCCTGGCTGGCCAAGAATTCCCCAGGCAGTATCAGCTGTTAGTCTCGGGAGCCAAATCTGTGGTAACCCGCTGACCATAGTGGTGGCTCCCATACACACGTAATTGTCATTGAGTAGACAACCGCTTTAAAAAAGTTGTCCAGGATTTAAAAAAGTCCTTTTTCTTTTAGAAACAGTGTCTCTCTTATCCATGTGTCTGGTATAGCAGATCCTTTCTATTCACCAAGAATGGGGATTAGCTGTAATACCAGACACAGTCCATGGACAAAAGTGGCGCTGTTTTTTTAATTCTTGATAACACCTTTTTAAATAGAGATGATCAGCAAACTTGGTTTATCAGTAAGGTAACTGAACTAGTATCTTTCACATACAGTCACTTCATGTCAATCACAGAAAAAATAAAATGAACAGCATACGCGTAATGATGCCATATTGCATTTAGCATCGCTTAATAGACCAAACACTTAAGGTATGAAGGAAATTAATTACCTAGGTTATTTTCCATAAGAGAAAAAAAAATCAAGTTTTTTCCTACGTTCAAGTCAATTGAAAGATTGATCTTAATTCAATGGGTAGCGCAGATTTATTCAGGCATTGGGAGCAATCAGTGGACTATGTAATCCTAGGGATTTTAGATATGGACATTGCAATTTCTTGCCTGTCATACATTTTAAACATTGATATTGAAATTTCAACGACTGCCATGATACAATAAGCAGAGTGTGCTTATTCCGGTATTAACCATGACAGGCCGTGAGTGGCACACCATCAGCGGATCTATTGAGGAGAGTGCTTTACCGTAATGCATTAATGACAGTCTCACTTAGAGTCAGAGGAGCATACACTGATCATTATATGTTCTCCGCGTATATACGTGATAATTAAGAGGATTGTCAGTGTATGCACAAGAACCAAGACAGACACCATATATTAGTTCAAAGCGGGAACTGTATCCTATATAATAATCACACTGGGGAATATACTGCTACATGCTTCCGTGAGGTTACCGATGTTCCTATATATTTATATAACACGTTTAGGGGAAGTGAGTGGGTGTCTTATATAACTATACCAATCTGACAGATTTGCCTAGTCTATGTGTCTCATGTACGGCATCTAGTAGTTTGGATATTTAAGCCTGTCAGTCGGCGTTGGCTTTTGAGGAAACGCAGGCGGTAGATTAAGCATGTTTATATATGGGCCCAGCCATCAAAACATCGAGCAAAAGAAGAAAATGGCATAAATGTAGAAAAGGGATATAGCATGAATAAAGTTATCAAAAATACAGAAAAATGGCCTTAATCTGGTATTAACTAGATCTAATAAGTGTTTAAGTTTTAAATATTTTGGATTATTTGTTGAGTGATAAAAAGAAAGTACTGTACATAGAATTTAGCTACAAAAATGGAAACACTAAGGAAGACTGTTGAAAATAGCATGTTAATGTAACATATGCTGCCATTAATTTTACAACCTTTCCTGTCCGACAGTAGCATGGTCAGCCATATTAGCTCTCCTAGAGCTCATTTCTCTGTCACTGGGTCATCCAGATGGTCCTTTCTGTTCTTAGCTCTTGTTGGCAGTCGGCAAATGAACCCTCTCACTGTGCGGAGACATGCTTGTTTAATTCCACAAATATTAAGTGTGACTTACATCCTAGTATCAGTAACCAAATATATATTTATCCACCCGGGATGTGTCAGACGGCGTAGAGCGTCATTTTGTTGTGTTGTAAATAGGTTGAGAAATGTTGGGAAGTGCAGTGTAATGAAACAGTTACGGAGGAAGTAGCTGGCTTCTCCTCTTTTAATAGAAATTAATATTAATGGCAGCCAGTGACATAACTGTATGAAAATAAAAGAAAGATAATGCATGTCTAATTTCTATAAACCCTTAAAGGTTTTTTCCGATTTTTTTGTTTCAATGGGCACCATGTAATACTTAAAGCGGTTGTCTTATCAGGACAACCCCTGTCCATATGCTATATTAGGGCATATGGATGTCATAGAGAGGTGTCCCCCCTTTGGACCCCTCTCCATGTGCTAGAAGGGGGAGCCACTTTTTAAGAGTAGCTCCTGCTCTGTCAGATCCGGCACGTCCTTACATTACATGGACAGTTATTCATTTGAATGACCGGCATGTAATACTACATTTCAACAGCAGTGGCCACTGCAGCGGAAATGTGTAGCTGGCCGCTGCTTGCCCTGGTGATCGAATGAGGTAAGAGAAGTCAGACCAATGGTGATTAGCTGATCGTCATACCGGCTTATTTTTTAAATTAAGTTGTCTTCATGAGAAAACCCCTTTAACCCCTTAGTGACCGCCAATACACCTTTTCACAGTGGTCACTAAGGGGCCTTAGGTTTAGCTTTTCACGGCGGTCCAGTCTAAGCCTGGCACGGGTGTCCCGTGCAGGCTGGAGCCGGGGCTCGGCTATCTGATGACAACCGGGCTCCTGCTCCAACGACCGCGATAGAAGTTTACTTCGATCTTGGCCTTTTAACCCGTTAAATGCTGCGGTCAATAGCCAGAGGCACATCCTAATTGATTGCCTGTCAGATTTACACTGACAGGCAACAATGCTTTGGTATACTAAGTATACCAAAGCATTATAGCAGCGATCTAAAGATCACATAGTAGTGGGACTAAAAAAATAAGTAAGCAATGTGAAATAAAAATTCGAAATAAAAATTACATAAAAAAAAAAAATAAAACTCTTTTTTTTTCCATAAAAAGTGGTTTTATTTAGTAAAAGTGTAAAAAATAAATAAAAGTACACAGATATGTTATCTCCGCGACCATAATCACTCAAACAACAAAGTTAATGTAATTTAAACCGCAAGGTGAACACCGTAAAAAAACGCAAAAAACATGGCGAAATTGCTATCTTTTTCCATTGCCCCCCCAAAAAATCATAATAAAAGTTAATCAATAAGTCCCTGGTACCCCCAAAACAGTACCAATCAAAACTACGTCTCATCCCGCAAAAAACAAGCCCAAAATAATCACTACATTGATGGAAAATTAAAAAAATTACGGCTCTTGGAAAGTGGTGATGCAAAAACAAATAATTTTAGTTCAAAAGTGCTTTTACTGTGCATAAAAAGTCTATACATGTGTAGTATCATCGTAGATAGATAGATAGATAGATAGATAGATAGATAGATAGATAGATAGATAGATAGATAGATAGATAGATAGATAGATAGATAGATAGATAGATAGATAGATAGATAGATAGATATGGGATAGATAGATATGGGATAGATAGATAGATAGATAGATAGATAGATAGATAGATAGATAGATAGATAGATAGATAGATAGATAGATAGATAGATAGATAGATAGATAGATAGATAGATAGATAGATAGATAGATATGGGATAGATAGATAGATAGATAGATAGATAGATAGATAGATAGATAGATAGATAGATAGATAGATAGATAGATAGATAGATAGATAGATAGATAGATAGATAGATAGATAGATGTCTATATTTAATAGGTGGAAATTGAAATGTTCCTGTACCTAAATGCATAATGAATGTGTCCCTCCTGCCCTTTATGGAAATTGTGCTTATACAACAGAGAAGGGAGCAGAGTAGTCAATAAATGGCAAATCCGATACTTCCAGAGGCGCGAGAGAGCAATGCAAACCAACACTGATGTTCAACTTCGAACTCGAGACCTCTTAAATACAAGCTGACAGCTTAGCAGCCTTTCCTTCCTCTGTGTGTATGAAGCCCAGAGTACATTTCATTCAGTAAAATAAGCTCACTCCAGAGGTAGATTGTCATGTGTTATACGCCTTCAGATGATACAATTACTAACCATTTCCCATGTATTCTATATCTTTTCAGTATGTTTGTACTAAAGATGGGATTTCCAGGGTGGGAGAAAAATAACTGAAAAGAAATACCTCACACGGGAAGACTTCAAAACCAATTTACGTTGAGGGCACAGTATTAAAGGGAATAATTCCAATTTACTTCTTGTAAAAATATACAGGGTCCCACTATAATAACTGAATGGACCAGTGTTTTACAGCCATTACTTAAAGGGGTATTCCCATCTTAAGACGTAATGGCACATGTATCTATAACATATCAGAATGTAATTTGACTGGATTGCCCCTTTAAAACTAATTTGTCTTAACTTTCCAGTGCCTCCTCTAAACCAAGACAGAAATGGCCCTTAAAATGGTTGACTCATGAAGATAACCCCTGTCCATATGCCCACTCAGGACCCCCACTATGAGTCATACTGGAGAGCTGCTCTGTAAGAGACTCACCAACTCTGGTAAACTCGGCCCATTTGAATGTCGAACATGTAATGATGAAATGAATAGGCAGACGTGGCTTCCCCAGAGATAACAGCTGATCACCAGAGCTAGGAAATGCCGGATCGGTACTGATCATCCGACTTTGTGTTAAAAAGTGACAATCACTTTATCTGACACTATTTCTCCCCAATCTTGCTTATTTTTGACCTGTAGATGCATGATTTATTGTGTTGTCTACTCATGCTTTGAAACCATTGGTCTCCTTCCTTCCTTCCTTGGGAACCTTCTTAACGAAACTCAACCTTACCCAAACCTTGTTCCTTCTCAGTTCTTCCACTGTTCCAATCCCCCCCTGATCAAAAACGTTCTACCTTCAAGTAAAAGTTTTGAGAATCCTTTGACAAATTTGGAGGCAAGTTGGATAAGAAAACATTGGAAACAAAGCCATTAGCCATATTTCGAGCAAACATTTTTTTGAGTATGAAGGCCACCAAAGAAGTGTATATATGCAGCCGGGGCCACTATGTAAGGCCTACCATCTCAGAGGACCATGGTGTCCACATATAATGAGCAAGTTATCTGTTTTTAATAAGCAGTGCCCAACATTGTCGCATAAATTGACACGTTCTACCACTGTAATGATCATATCCTAGAAAAATATAGAGATACGGCAAACAACAACAGAAATAAAGGTAGAAAACTACTCTGAAGGTTTGACTTGTTGGTCCGGTTGGATAGATGGGTTAAACAGATAATTCCTTTTTACAAACGCGACTGTCGGGTGCTCAGGTCATTATCTTGTAAAGTTACTAAAGAAGTTTATGTTCAACGTCGAGCACAGCCTTTCTGCCGCTCTCCCCGGGGATATGAACAATCAATTTCATAAAGGTCCGAGAGAAATATCACACATCGTATAAGTGGGGTGAAGTGTTCTCGAGATGATAAGAAGAAAAGGTTGCCAAGAGTCAAGCAAATGTTATCAGATATTAAAGCACTAATTACGCTGATAATAAAGTGACACGTACGCCTCGGCTCCATAGTTCTCACAGTACAGAGGCAGCGGGGTAGATATACTAAAAGATGATGACTAATGGGCTTCTCTAAGTTCTGTTTAAGGCATGGAAAGAGAAGAATATAGGACAGTACCAAAGAAGGGTATAAAGTCAATCTTTCATTAAAGGGGCGCTCACATCACTGACTACTCCTTTTATATTGGAACTGCTCCCGTCCCTCAAGCAAGGAGCTGATTTTGCCAGGGGTACACAGCGTATCAGTTTTTCTTTTCCTTTAACATTTTCTACATGGTAAGAAAACAAAATTTAAGGGCGGAAAGGTCCACAGCGTATCAGGGAATTCCGGCTGAAAAAAACGCACCAAATTGTGGTGTAGTTTTTCCCGCTTATTATTTACGCAGCGTGTGGATGAGATTTGTTCAAGTCTCATCCAATTTGCTGCTACTGTATTAGGCTGCCGATTTTCCCGCAACGAAAGCCGTTGCGGAAAATCCGCAGTATTTACGCTATGTGTGAACTTACCCTTATATCATGATTTTATTATTACATGCAATTCATTTTCTTATTGCGATGTAAAAAAAAATTCTGTTTGTCCCTCATAGATTCTTTTGCCTTCTTTTTTTCAAGATACACAAATACGTCATACTCATACACATGATCAACCAAACATGTAGAAACAAATGAATGTGTCAATCAGATTCATAGTCCATTTACATTACACCCTTGTGCACTCAAAGTACTGAATGGAGACACATGATAATAATTACATATAAGGGTATGTTCAAACGGAGGAATTTTGTGGCGAAATCCGCTATAAAATTTTGTCTCCCAGTAATCTCAATGGGAGTCGGATGCTTCTTTTTCCCGCTAGCTGATTATTTCAGTTAACAGGAAAAGTAACGTCCTGCTGGCTCTTCGGATTTAGCCCAAACCTCCCATTGATTTCAATGGGAGGGAGGAATCTTCCTGCCGTCGGCAGGAATAGTTTCGCGGTGGATTTAGCGGTAGGACCCGCTATACAAAATCCGCCATGTGAACAAGCCCTAAGTCAGCAGCAGCATGTTGAGAATTACCAGGTCTGAACAGGCATTTGCACAGTAAAAATGAGCGCAGGAGGTTTAGTGATGTCATCAGTGGCACATTCTATGGATCTCAAATCATCATCCTCCAGACGATAACCCCTGTCTTTATTTTGTTCTGGCTCCTATTTAAAAAGTGGTTGTCTCTGTAAGGTCCTGTTCACACTAAGGATTTTGCAGGCAGAAAAAATCTGACTTAAAATTCCTTCAGGAGTTTTGAGGCAGATTTTGACCTACCTGCACTTTCTTGCAACAGTTTTCGCAGTTTTTTTCACAGCACATTTCTCCTACGGCCATTGAGCTCCGTGGGGGAAAAAAAAAACGCAGCGAAAAACACATTTTCTGCCTCACATTGATTTCAATGGGAGGTCAGAGGCGGAACCGCGGCAAGAAAGAAAATGCTGCATCTTTTTCCCACAAGCGGCTAAGAGCCGCCTCGGAAAAAATGCCTCCGCCTGCCATTGAAATCAATGGGAGGCGGTTTCGGACATTCTTTTGCGCTGATTCTGACGTGGTTTCAGTCATTTCTTAGTTATATCTGTGGACAGTTGGGTGACAACCAGTATTGGATTTGGGATGTTGGTAAGTAAATCATTATTTATACTGCTAAGATATGTACAGCAGAAGGCGGCAGCGTAGAACGATGTATCCTAATATTGTAGCAGAATAATAGAACCTTTATTCACTTCCCTTTTGGGGGGGGGGGGTGTAATTGAGAATTGGAGGTGACATGCAATATTCCCCCTGGTGGCCACTGTTCTCTTGGTCTATTTGCTCAGTATCTTCTGTTGAAGCCATCGCTGTGATATATTCCACACCGCAGCCGTGCTCTGTACACTGTTGCATGGGTGCCAGTTTTATTGCTTAACAAACATTTTCGTGGCTGTGTCGTAATTCATATCTCAGTGATTTACAGCGTGCGCTACACACAGCCGGTTAACTCTGTCACTCTGGATTCTATTTGCAGCTTTTCTCTAAACTTGGATTGTATTTAAAGCAAAATTCTGCTCTTGAATGACATTTACCATAGTCCACGGTTTAAATCTATAGAAGAAGTTGAGTATCTTTGTAAATACTTTACATTTTTGTGCTGATTTTTAATTACATTACGTTTTATTCGCTGTCCAGACAAAAATGCAAATTGAGAATAGTGGTGATTTCCGGTTACCAGAGAGCAGTGCAAGATGGGAGCTCTGATGCCAGTTTCACCATTAATGGTACATTATTGGTCACATGTCTGAAAGCGAGGAGGGGGATAAACCGCTGTCTAGGTCAATGACAGTGAACTGAATTTTGCTATGTATATGTATAGAGATAACAACATGCAATGAGTCAAAATTACAACAAAAATAATAATTCTTCTGAGAAAACTGAGTACCATATGGCCTCCATAATATCAGGTCATAACCAAACTTTCCTATATTCCTGAAAGGCAGAAATGCCTAGTTATGTAGTGATATATGAGCAGAGGCGGTATTACTGAAAACTAGGCAGAGTTGCCATTCAAGAATACAGAAAAGCTGGATGAGAAAGCTAAAATGGTAGTTATAAAGTGCTCAAATCCCCTGCAATGCCTCCACAGGAGAAGTGAAGCATTACATGGTGACCATTGAAATTAATGGCCGTATATGTGAAGCACGAACGTGCCAGATCCTGCAAAATCGCTCTCTTTAAATGCTCACTATTTCAACTAATTGATGAATGCGCTGAATAAAGGACCCTCCCCCTCTATTAACTCTGAATGGCCTAATGGGGTATTTGAAAACAGTTTTCTAAACAAGACAACCCCTTTTACTCAGGGAATTAAATTGGCAGCAGTAGCTATATACATACCCAGGGCTTTGCAAGCCTTAATCTTAGTCCTGAATTTACACATGACCTGACTAGAGGTCAACCGTCTATAGCACTTTATTAGAATTCCATGTGCTAAATCACCTTTGGCCCTGACCAGGAGTAGCTGTCATCATCCAGCATAACATCATCATATCCAGACACCTACGAGCTGTTAATAATTAATAATTCAGACACTTTTCATCAGTGGAGCCATAAAGCAAGGACTCTACGAATTAGTCACACACATTGCAATACTTTACCTTTAAGACTTGAATCACAAAGAACTAGAAGGAGAAGTTATACATTTTTAGGACCATGGCCCTTGTGGTTAACTAAATGACTGAACAAAGTTTATTTAAATGGGGGAGGTCACATCTTCTCTGGGGGTCACCAAATTTAAAGTGATCAATAGGATTTGTCAATGAACGTTTTTAAATATACAGAATTTATTCACAAATCTATCTACTGTATGTATTAATCAATTCATTCATCCATCCATCCAGTTTTCTGTCTCATATCTATCTATCTATCTATCTATCTATCTATCTATCTATCTATCTATCTATCTATCTATCTATCTATCTATCTATCTATCTATCTATCTATCTATCTCATATCTATCTATCTATCTATCTATCTATCTATCTATCTATCTATCTATCTATCTATCTATCTATCTATCTATCTATCTATCTATCTATCTATCTATCTATCTAGGGGTGTAGCTAAAGGCTCATGGGCCCGGGTGCAAGAATTCAGCTTGGGCCCCCCTACCCCTCCCCAACACCACCATCATCAGACCCCTGCGCGCCTATGCCCAGACGCCTTGTCCAACAGCCCCTATAGTATAATGCCCCCACACAGTATAATGCTCCCATGGCTGCCTCCACACAGTATAATGCCCCATAATGTATAATGCCCCCCATAACAGCCCCATATCATATAATGCTCCCCATATCAGCCCCCACAGTATAATGCCCCACATAGATGCCCCCATACATTATAGTGTCCCTCATATCAGCCCCATACAGTATAATGCCCCCCATATCAGCTCTCCATACAGTATAATGCCCCATATCAGCTTCCCATACAGTAAAATGCCCCCCATATCAGCTCCCCATACAGTACAATGCCCCACATATGAGCTACCCATACAGTACAATGCCCCCCATATGAGCTTCCCATACAGTATAATCCCCCCATATCAGCCCCCCCGTACAGTATAATTCCCCCATATCAGCCCCCACGCAGTATAATGCCCCCCATATCAGCCCCCATACAGTATAATTCCCCCATAACAGCCCCCATGCAGTATAATGCTCCCACATCTTATCAGCCCCCATGCCGTATCAGCCCCCCATGCAGTATAATCCCCCCCCCCCGCAATATCAGCCCCCATACAGTATAATGCCCCCATATGTGCATAATAGAAAAATAGCATAATTACTTACCTATCCCCGTTCCCACGCCGGGTGGAGGATCCTTCGCCTCCTATGGTGTGTGCTATGAGTGACTCGGCGCACACAGGCGCTATGATGTCGCTACATCCCGCCAGCCTGCGTCAAGCCGCTCAGGGCACAGGGAATGCTGGTTCAAGGTGACGTCAGCTCCTTGCTCCAGCATTGAATGAAATCGGGACCTCAGTGAGTGACTCGCGACCCCGCGGAGGTCTTCACACGAATCCCCAGGGGGCCCCGACCACCAGTGTGTAATGTATTCTGTTGTATTGTGTAGTTTGCGGTGGAGAGAGGAGGGGGGCTGTAATTTAACGAGCCCCCCCTCTCCACCGCAAACAGCACAATACAACACAATACATTATAAGCCAACACAATACAACACAACACAATACATTACATTACAATACAGACTGTGCAGCTCACCTGGAGTCCTCCCCACTGGCTTTTCCACTGCACTGGCTGGAAGACGTGTCACGTGACAACACGGTCACATGGTACACTAAGTGTACCATGTGACCTTAACCAGGAAGTGCCGGCTTCACGGCACAGAAGATTTATTTAACAAGCATGTGGTATGGCAACGGGGGCCCGTGGGCCCCCCAGGTTTACGGGCCCGGTTGCAACTGCGACCGCTGCGACCCCTATAGCTACGCCATTGTGTCTATCTATCTATATATCTATCTATCTAAACCCCATTCTACCTCTCTCTGTTTCCATGTAATCAGAAAACAGCGTAGCTCGCTGAGCTACGCTGTTTCCGTAAGACCCATAGAACTGAATGGTTGTTTTGGAAACAGTGTAACTCGCATGCTGCGCTGCTTCTATAACTGCCATATAATCAGGAAGTGGCCGGGAAGCGGCGGGAGCCGAGAAATGTAGAACAGGGTTTAGGGGGCCCCGTTCTACAGATAGGTGCAGGTCCCAGAGGTGGGACCTGCATCTATCTGACATTTATGGCATATACTGTGGATATGCCATAAATGTCCCTGATGGGAATACCCCTTTAATGCCCCCTCTGGTATCGAGCACCAGTGCCACATACCCCATCAGCCTCTGTTGCACCTCTGTAAGGAGGGAGTGTTTCTTTAAGATAGACCTGTACCACCTACACTGTCCATCTCTGAAATTGTTCATGTAGGTATAGGAGAATGAAATGAGCAGAAGCACTCAACAGATTATACTGGTGATCTTTATTATATTCCTCTCCAGACAATTTCCCAGTTTTTGTATATTAGTATTAACAAAGGTCCTGAATGAGATGCCGCAATGGCTGAAAATGAAAAAAAAAAAGGCAAAGTAATGTGTCACTAGAGAACTTCAGATCAAATGAGCTCTAATATTTTATGAAGAATGTAATCACTTTTCTCTTGATTGTGGTTGCAAACATTACTGTTATTAAAGAGTTTATTAATCCCGGGAGATCTGTCTCATTTGAGATGCCCACAGACCAAAGAATATCATAGTAGAAAAATCTCTCTACTATAATAAAACCACACAATGAAATAATGAATATTACTACAGTAAGAGGAAAAATGCAAACTGTGATCCCTGTATTAAAGAGGGGCCACTGAGTCAAATCGCAGTAAAATCCAGCAGTTTAATTGTGGTTTGCAAGGTAACTTTAATATGTTGCTATAGAAAAAGCTGTGATTGGTTTAAATGTCATTTTACGCTACAACCCTGGTATTATTGGGCTGGAAGGACAGCGTGCTCACCACTGAGCCACCTTGATATGACATAAATGTCCAAATGGTGGGGTTCTCAACTAATGGATCCCCATCAAAAACACGAGAGAGACAGAGAGGGTGCCTGGACCCCACATTCCCATGCATGTGATGTCACTCCTCATTACCACCTATGGGAGATACAGAGAGTGGTTTGTATTTTTGTGAGCATATTAGGTCAACTTACCCTAATTGTCAAGGCAGTGATCTTGTTTTGAAGAATGAAATATGTACATTACGCTCAAAACATTGGTTGTTCAAACTAAAGCTGGCCATACACATAAGAGAAAAGTCAGCAAAACCGCAGCCTATATCTAGGGGATCGGCCAATGATCTTATGTGTGTCGGAGCTTCCTGACTCTCGCCTTATAACAGATTTTGGGGGAAAGAGGAATCGAGCATGTTGGATTTCAACATGCCCGGCCTCGGTTCCCGGGTGAAATAAGTCTCTGTCTCCACTTCCGCTTTCCATTGAAATAAACATACATGCTCAGCCAAGCATGCATGTTTATGGTGGAGTAGGAATGAGCATTTGCCCAATAGTTAGTTCATGGATGGCCAGCTTAACCTGTAACATGCTGAGATTTATCCATGCTTCTCTTTGGTCTTTATGGTTTACTTACACAATTATCTTCTGTTAAATAAAGTTAAGGTGCTTGTTCTCACTTGTAGATATTCTATGATCTTTAGTTACACATGGCCAATAGATATTATTTCTATGTAGACATTATATATGCTCCTTTAACCGATTTGGCTTAGGGCCGCCACCAAGGGCGTTATCTAAGTAGCCTCCCTGGTCTTCACCCTTTAACTCCTATACAGAGATATGGTCTCCGCTGCAGGGAGGGAACCAGGTCACTACCTCTTGAGGTGGTCCCGGCGGGGTAGCTGCTGGCCTAACAGACAAGAAATAGGCACTGGCACATGGTACCTTGATGGATGGAAACTAATAGTAGATCACTGTTCACAGGTGTAGAGCAGATAGCTAGACACAGGCAAGTAGCTGGACACAGGCAGGTAGAGGTAGCTGGTCACAGGCAGGTAGAGGTAGCTGGTCACAGGCAGGTAGAGGTAGCTGGTCACAGGCAGGTGGCCAGTATCTGAGCACAGGCAGGAACCGGGTAGCTGGACAGGCAGGTAGTGGGAAACTGGACACAGGCAGGTAACGGGTATCTGGGCACAGCAGGTAGCAGGTAGCTGGACAAAGGCAGGAAGTGGGTAACTAAACACGGACAGGTAGCAAGTATCTGGGCACAGGCAGGTAGTGGGAAACTGGACACAGGCAGGTAGAGGGTGTCTGGGCACAGGCAGGTAGCTGGACAGGCAGGTAGAGGGTGTCTGGGCACAGGCACGTAGCTGGACAGGCAGGTAGTGGGAAACTGGACACGGACAGGTAGCAAGTATCTGGGCACAGGCAGGTAGTGGGAAACTGGACACAGGCAGGTAGAGGGTGTCTGGGCACAGGCAGGTAGCTGGACAGGCAGGTAGAGGGTGTCTGGGCACAGGCAGGTAGCTGGACAGGCAGGTAGTGGGAAACTGGACACAGGCAGGTAGTGTGTGTCTGGACACAGGCAGGTAGTGGGTGTCTGGACACAGGCAGGTAGTGGGTGTCTGGGCACAGGCAGGTAGTGGGTAGCAGGACATAGTCAGATAGCAGGCAGCTGGATACCGGCAGACAGCAGTTAGAAAAAGTGTACTGGAGACAGGCTGGTAATGGATAACCAGATACAGCTGACCACAAATAGCAACAGCGGACTGGATACAGGTTGGCAACGAACAACTGAATAGAGGCTAATAACTGATAGTAGCAGCAGATGGGATACTGGCTGGTAACAAACAACTGGATACAGGCTGATAACTGATAGCAATAGCAGACTGGATACAGGCTGGTAACGGACAACTGAATGCAAGCTGATAACTCATAGCAATAGTGGACTGGATTCAGATGCATACAGGAACCTTTGCTGGATAACACTATCTTGCTCCAATATTGCTCAGGCACCTGGTGGAAAGTGAAGGTGCCTTAAATAGTCCTGGGGACAACAGGGATTGGTGAGTCACTTTTGAATTTTGCGTGCGAGCGGAGGACATTAGCGAGGGGAGAAGGAACAAGGCCCGGCGGCGGAGACTGCCGGCAGGAGCGGGACCCGCCGCTGGCGTTACAATAGCTCGGAAAGGTCCAATGTTCCAGTCCGTGTAAGCTGTTGTTCTTGATCACTTGCCTTTGCTGTTCTTGTTTATTGCATCGGCTACTTTTCCCTAACTTCAGTATACATTGCCATACAAACTTCAGTGGCCTCCTGGCTTTCTACAGGTGGGCTGAAGCTTCTGATAACTTGAGTTTGGCTGTCACCAATGGGGCAAATATGAGGGTCATATGTGTTTAATGAATACAACTAAAGCATTTCTCATCAAGACCTCAACGTCATAAGACTGTGTGCTTCTAAGTAATCCAGGTCCATTGACAAAGTTGGTTCACTACCCAGCTCATTGACACAACCTATTTTTTTCCTATTCTGTCTGCTCCATCCAGTTTGTACCAACAGCTTTTTCCCATGCTACCTAATTATTTTATACATTTCAATATTAATTAAATAATTGCGCTTAGTGGTTCTTAGAGACAGCGTCAAGCATGATGGCTTTTGATGCTCTTGCTCAACTAGAAGTGTCCCTAGAAATTATTCAAAATTTTTGGCTATTATTTTGTCAAAAAACTTCCAATGTGAGATTATTGCATGGACATCTTGATATGATTTACGCTAGTGAGCGGAAAAAAAAAAATCGACTTTATTACTGAGGCCTTTTGAGGTCCTGAAAACCTGAGGTGTTCGAAGTCATTGACATAAAAGAACAAACTGGTTAAATTGGAAAGTTGCAGCGATTACCTCCGTTGAATGACATTTTCCATTTACCCTGAATGAAGTTTTATTTTTCACATAAATCTTATAAAATGAAATGGACAACTAGTCAGAAACTTCCATCCATAAGAGACTGTGTGGGCTTCAAAAAAAGGGCATTTCTAACAATAGACATAGCTGAACAGAGAATAATTGCTGTCAAAATTAATACAAGAAATGAAATACAGAGCATAGCAAGGTGAATCCAGGGATTAATCACTCATCATGTGTTTACTAGACAGTTATGATTATTCTATTTTGTGGGTGCTGTCCACTTATGCTGTATTTCTTGTTTTAAAGGAGAAATAGCATATTTTTTCTTGAAAATGTTCTTAAAAATAGACATTTTGTAGATCTAACCGGAAATTATAAGTCTCATATATATCAGAAGATTCTTGTTCTACATTAATTAGATCACCGTTATTCTAAAGTTAGGGGCGCTGTTTCATTGGTGTCTATGAAAAATATATTCAGTTAGCAGTGGTGAAAAGTGGTACTGCACTGGCAAAAGTAACAAAAAATGACCATAGAAGCATTGATGCAATTCGATAATCGTTATAGTTAAAAAAATATATAATGATAATGACTAGTGACTATTGCCATATTTCAATGATTCATTCTTGAAATCTTATTGATGCTTAAGGCAGCCATAGATGTGCTGATAGTTAGGACACTTCAACCAACAACATTGTGTGTTGGAGCGAGAATTTCTGTATCTATGGTTATAAAATTATCTATTTCAACTGATGGAAAATCTATCAAACATGGTTAAAAATTATTGTTGGTCACTGGTCATTATTGCTACATTTATGGGATTTAACTATGTATAAAATATTTCCATTCACAGGTATGTGGTTAAGGATAGGAGATCAATGTTTGATTGTGGGGGTCCAACTCTTTGTATCACACGGATCAGCTGAAGGAAGGGACCTTTTCAATTAGCTGATCAGCAAGGGTGCCATGGGTCGGTCCCCCATTATCAAACATTGATAGCCTATACTAAGGATAGTCCATCAATATGAATGTACCCGGAAAACCCCTTTAAAGAAGGCAAGTATAAAAAATCTGAGGATCCTCCAGTAGGACCAGGCTCTGACATTATAATAGGGCACTGTTTTGGGTGGGTATATGTTTACAATGAAATTAAAAAGGGATGTCCTCTTACTCTTTAGAGATGGAGGTTGGGCCCCAATTTTATCTTCTTTCATTTTAGATTATTCCGTAGCTTTTTTGTAATGTTTCTTTAGGGTTAACACCGTCACGTGTTTAAAGAAATACAAATCAAAAACATTCAGGGATCCGAAAACTTATCCCACGTAGACCATATGGTTTTCCGTATCTGCAAGATCTTTGCTAACTAGTGAATCTATAAATAGTAATATATATTGGTTAACATGTCCAGATCAGCATAAGATAGGATGTGGCTAGTGAGGTGATTTCCTCAACGTGTGGTCATGTGAAATCATATACAGGAAAACATATAACAACTTTTAGAGGAGTAAAGCAAAAGTTGAATTACAAACCGTGAAACTAAACAGACACATCTGCTGAAAAGAGGTCCGAAATTCCCCACAAGGTAGCCAGACCGTACACAATTAACCCTATCTTCAATCAAATTCTAGAGTATCATAGGAATGACCATAGCAAAATAACTATGAGCTTGCAAGTTTAGTAGTTAGAGATGAGGGAAACTTTGATGGATTGGCCAATCTGGGTGTCCATATTTATTTATGGCAAATTTATGAATATGTTGTATTTTGTTACTGGTTTAAATAGCAGAATCAGAAGAAAGTTCAGGATTTTATCTGCCTTTGAACGGTTACGGTACGTCAATCATTTGGAGGTCTCTACAGTAAGAAAAACATCTGGTGACTGTGATCTTTGGGGCAAGTAGGAGACAAAATTTTGGAATCCATCAAATTTTTATCTCGTGGTTCAATGTGAAAACACAATGGGGAACCACTGGGCACCACTGGGCACATAGTGCATACAAATGCTTAGACTTTTAGTTCACCAGTGAATGGAGCTTTTGTTCATATAGGAATCCGAGATCATTTATACAATTCCCTTATTCCCCACCCCTTACCCAGACCTGCAAGCAGGATATTTCTGCAGCACGGCCTAAGGACACTGCTACCATCAGAGACTTGTACACACATTTTGCTAACTAGTAGCTTAAAATCTAACACTGTTTCTGAGTGATTGACCACTGGTCCCAGCACTAATAACACACACTTATCTAGCGGTGCTGAACAAGGTTTCTGATTGGTGGATGCAATTCATGTTCTGCCGTCAGCAAAATTAAAAAAAAACTCTAGCCACCCAAATTTCTAAAGCGGCAAAAGGCCTAGAAGCATTAATAAATGCTACTCCATACTACTCCAAGAAAATATAATACTAACCGAAAACTTTACTAAACAAAAATAATTCAAAAATTCTCTTATTTCCTTGATATTATTTTTTTGGGGACAATATCTAATATCCCATCTCGTTTCTTATGTTACACATATTTCCATGAGAATTTTATTTATTTTAATTGTTCCTTGGCAATCACATTAGTACATTTAACCTCAGGTAACTAGATTTGAAGCAGATATTTTATTATTTCAGATAAAAAGTGCCTGAGACGTGATGTTCATTCCACTGATCGGCCTTCAGCATGAATCACATCACCCCAAACCCAGGTCCTTCCACAGGTGACTGCCGCTGGAGCAAATCTGATCAGGCAGGAGGCAATGTTGTTGGGAAATGAAACATGAAGCCATCTTTATTAGCATTGCAATCTATTAGTACTACGAACGAAGGTTATTTCAAAACATTTATTGATTGCCATTTTCACTTGGCATGGAACAAATATTGACATGTGGACTAGGCATAAAATTTGCTGCCGTACATCCAATCTCTTGACAAGTTTCATATATGAAAACACAGCTTCCTCTTCTCATCACAGGTTATTGTCTTTGATGGAGAGATTAAAGGTTACATTATTAAGGATTTTTTTTTCTTGCTGATGGACCAAGCCATGTAAGACGTTCTTTACTGAATCACTTTAAGAAAGGTTGGCTCATGATGTGAAACAGCCCCCATACATACATACATACATACATACATACATACATACATACATACATAAATATTATTGGAAATTAGTTATTACTCACCATATAGGACCCTCAAAAAGTCTACAGCCAAGGGCATTGGAAGCCAATTAACTTAAGCAAGTTTTTGATGTGTGAATGGAGGCCACTAGATCCCAAATGTTGGATTTAAACCCAATGTGTTAACCTCTGGGTCATAAAGGAAGTTTTCAGGTTTTAAGTCAACAAAATTTAAGGAGTAACTAAACGTTTAAAAAACTTTTGGAATTTCATAGTGACATGCCAGAAGTTTTGATTGGTGGGGGTCAGAGCACTAAGACCCCCACCGATCACTAAAACGAAGCAGCAGAAGTGCTCGGAAGAGCGTTGTGCCGCTTTATTTCTAATCCGCGTTCCTTGGCTTTCCATGTAGCGGTGAACATTCTCAATGGAAAGTCTACAAGTCCGTACACCACTTGCTCGTCTTTCTGAGGAAAGACAATCAGAAACAAAGCACCACAGCGTTCACCTGAGAAAACCTATGTAATATGGCATGCGATTGAACATGCAACATTTTTCCCCAAGGTTTCTGTATGAATTTTTGAGAAAAAACTCTATTACCCCTGTATTAAATAAGAGAAACGCTGAGGAACTGTACAGGCCCATAGAAAACTATTGACACTGTAGTGTGGATCCGTAAAACATGGATCTATTAATGTGCAGTGTGCATGAGCCCCAAGGGCCCATTCACACGGACGTGAATCTTGTTTCAATGGAGCGTGTGAACGGTCCATTGAAAAATAGGACATGGCCTATTTTCCTGCATGTCACGCATCCCTCCATAGACTGTAGTCTGTGGGGGATCAGTGACAACGTTTCCAGCATGGGTCCACCTCGGACGTAGAAAACTGCAGTTTTTCATGTCTGAGGTGGGCTACGTTCGTGTGAATGTAGCCTAAATCTGAGTGCACACATTTATTTCATATCTGATGTGATGTATTTGTAAGATGGGAATACCCCTTTAAAGGCCTTTCGTTAGCCTATTTCATCAATATTTCCTCAATACCATTTTGAATGCTGGAACCCCCGCCAGTCAGCAAAATGAAGTGATCTTGGTGTTCATACATACAAGTGTCGCGGTTCCTGGTTCTGCAAATACCTTCCACTTACTTGAATGTGGCTAAGCTGTAGTACTAGGCAAAGCTGCCCATGCGGATGAGCTCCTGCGACTGTGTAAACAATGAAGTGAGCGCCATGGTCCCTCATTCTGTTCATCAGCAGGAGTCCTGTAGGTTGGTCCCCCAAAGATTAAAATTTATGCCCCATCCTAAAAATGGGCCATCAATGGTTAAAGAGGATCTGTCACTAGTTTAGTAATGCCCAATCTCCTAGCTAATCTAATAGGCGCTGTCACACTGATAATGATAGTGAAAATTGTGTCCCAAAAAGTTTATTATTTTATAAGTTATGAGCTTTATTCTAAATATGCAAATGAGTTTATGCTAGCCAAGTGGGAGGCAAGACTGAGGCTGGAGGGATGGGGGATCAATTAAAACAGCTATATATCGGGCTGTGGAACACCTACTGGTGATATTATGGTGTCATATGAAAGATGAGATTCTAATCTTTCATATGACATCATGATATCACCAGTTTAAAACGCAGTTGGGAATGGAAGCTGTATACTATATGATCACACTGTGTTGCTAGGCAGGGAAGGGGGAGAAGCTGTATGACAATTGGACGGCGTCATACAGAAAAAAATTACACCGCCCAGAGAGAAAAGAAAGAGTCACCTCCTATTTGGCTATTAGAGCCACATTAGCATATTTAGAAAAATTCACATAACTTTGCAAATAATAAACGTTTTTGAAAAAAATATTACACTGTATTTATCAGTATCATAGCGCGTATTGGATTAGTTAGGAGATAGGGAATTAATAAGCTTGTGACAGATCCTCTTTAAGTCATGGAAACCCCTTTAAAAACCACAAAAGCTACAACGCTTTTAGGGCAATATAAAATGAGGCTTCTTGCCAGAAGTAGGAAATCCTCAGGACTCCCATTGTTTGTAAACTACAACAGGCGTGATACTTACCTTAAATGTCTGGAGTGATATAGAACTGCTGGTGTATGGATGACATCTTCTCCCATATTGAAGCAATGCTCTTCCATTATTTACAGGGTTGTATTTTAGCCTCTTATTAAATGGAAGTGAATAGACGAAAAAACCAAAACATTAGCAATGCAAATCGAATTTAATTTGCAGAATTATTAAATAAAAATCTTTTTTATTTAACAAGGAGTGACATACACAGACCCCTCTGGCGGTATATGGCAGGCTGGGTCTAAGGGTTAAGCATCCAATGTACTGTATGTAGGTAAATACATTGGTCGGTAATGGCTATATAATGGATATATTAATTCACAGACATAATGTTTAACATAAACACTACATTGGAGATCTTTAGAGTAATTTATGCATTTCACTTTTGCAGAATTCCAATTGAATGAATATGAACATAATCATTTGAAATGTTCTCCGAGGAGTAGGTAGAAAAGTATGAAGCAATGCTGCGGCTCCCCACCGTTTTATTCATAATGGATCAGTCTATTCATTCCTTATTAATTTAATGGAGTACAACCGAGATGCCTAGCAGCTCAAGCTTATGACTTGTTCACAAATGGGGCTTTTTTTTGCCCGTAATCGCTTAATCCTACTGGCTGGGCTTCATAAATTGAATAAAAGAGGGAACAGAGTTTTAATTAAGTCCAAGGAATAAGCTCGTCTAAAGTCTAACACAGGGCTGGAGTGTGTTTGTCTTGTTCCATGCTAGCACCAGCATCGTAGGTTGCAAGGATCCATAGTCACCTCTTTGATGATTTTTTAATGCTCTCTCTTTTTAATTAAAAATATATTTTCCACCTTCCGCAGTGCAGCAGGTGAGAAGTCGTTGCTCCTTAGGGTGCTTGTATAACATAATCCCTGGTGGTCATGGACTCCGTGGAAAGTCTAGAATGAGGTTGTGGCCTGTGGGTGGCTTTTCAGGTTTGGGAAGTGATGTCCTAAGTGTAGTTGCAATTGTTTTTTGTTTGCTATAGAGACCTCAGGTTAATGAAACTCAACCGTATGTCTAAAATGTAGTTCTACTTTTGGAGCTACTTTAATTGAATCATATAATATGCTTGAATAGAAATTGTCCCTTTAGCTGCAATAGTATGCGTCAAGTACTGACCTGGCAATCTGTGAAAATGACAATCCCAGTTCTCTACAATTACACTCCCATTATGACTACAGCCGACCCAAATTGAAGAAAATGTGTCAACAAATGACCTATTATTTAAAGAAGGTTTATATTTAAACAAAAATTTAGTTTTTTTAATGTGACTAGCTATTTTCTAGCTTCTGCAGCTCAGTTTTCAGCTTTGCTGTGTAGACTGGGTCAGAAGTCTCATCTAGTTTTTCTGGGGATTTAATGACAGATGGTAGATGACAGCATTGTGTGCCTCAGCGAATTTAGCTTTATCTGGTCGTTACTTAAATATGTTGGCCGCACCATCAGCACACCAATACTGCCACCATATAGTGACCATATAGTAGTCAGATACCAGTTCTACACTAGTGGTCTGCAGAGTATTATCACATTGTAGACTTTACAGTGGTCATATAGTGGTCAGACTCAAGTCCTACACTTAGGATGTAAATAACAATTCTAAAGCTCCTTTTTTTTATATAACTTTGTATTTTGCCGTTTCTCTGTTATCCTTCTTGTTTAAATAAACTGCCAACTGGATGTTACCATTCCCTTGTTAAAGGGCTGTGTCCCTACACACACTGACACTGTCCAATCATCACTGACAGCATCAGAGTTTGTCAGTATACATCCTAATGACAAGGGGAATGGTAACACTTAGTTGTCACTTAGGCTTAAGCTACACTGAGACTGCAGTCCACAAGATTGAATGAAACTCAATGTATAGCTTTGTACTGCAGTTGTAGATCCATATTTAAAATGAGTTAGTTGCGTGATGAGAGTCGAGCCCAGAACGTCATGTCGATTTCTCTTGATTGTAGAGTTTCCTGCTCATTCATCTTTGGCTCCTCACTTCTCCAGTCATCTCCAGCCTCTATAGCAACGCAAAGAAATTCAGACATTAGATCCATTAATTAATGCAGACCTCAGACAAGATCCCCAAAAATAAATCAGACCCCAGACAAGACCCCCAAATTAATTCAGACCCCAGACCGCTATATACATTCAGACATCAGACCGGATCCAGACCAACCCCTAGAAACCATACCCCAGAGACCAGACCCCGGTAATAAACCCAGAGATTACCCTAGACCCAACCTACGAGACAAACCCTAACCGGACCTCAGACCAGACCCCAGAGATGACCCAGAACAGATATCAGACCAGACCGCAGAGATTACCCCAGATCTTAGGAAGGAGACACTCATATATGTACCCTCCTCCATGGAACTTGGAGTTCCTTGGAAGTTGAACATTATGCCCACATGTGTCTTTCCATAGGGCGAAAATGTGAGCTGGAAAAACGTTGCTACCCTCCTCTTCCCAAAGCACCTTTACCCATTATCAAAGTATAAAGGAGTCACGTGACACATTATCCTGACTACTAAGGAAAAACAAAAGTTTTGGTTTGGTGAGTAGTCACTGGTGGAGCTCCATTAGGACCCTGATGGCACTATAAAGGGCAATATAGTGGTTCCAGTTGGGCATGATAGGGCAGCATATATTTGGGTAGGGTAGGGAAAATAAACCTCATGGGAGAAAACTTTCAAGCTGTCGTCAAAGCAATGATTCAATCTAAATGTCTAGAAATGGAAATATTCCTAACGTTCAACTTTACCTAACGAGGATTAAGAATCGTAGACAAATGATTCCACGATCCGGTTTATGTAATTCAGGATGTGTTTACCAGTTTTTCTTCTCCATCTATGCAATCATTCGGCATTTGAAGCTAATTTAAACTAAAAGACCTCCTTTTTCAGTTTAATATCGCCGCAGTGTACAATTACATTTTATCAGAGCGTCAGCAAAATACGGTAATGAAACAGTTGCAGGATGATTAGAGTACATTTTGTACATGGGAAAATGCATTGGACAGAGATGTTACCGTCTAATTTTTCATTACATGTGTAAGGTGCCTGAAAACCTATCTCTATTAAATAGAGAATGCCCCATAGACAGATGTTATAATGAATTTTTTATTGATATATTCATATGTGGTATAACTGCACGGAGAGACAAGGCTCTACTTCCACCTGAAGAACTGTATATTTAACAGTGACCTGAATCCTTGGTACACCAAGGTGATGTAAATTACGCCACTTGAAGATAACTGTCTTATTTCAGCCCACTTCAGCAGAAATAAAATAACAGATGTGTCCTTAGGAGCAAATCATCTGTATAGAGAGAGAGAGAGAAGTACATAAAACGGAAGCAGGGTCCCAATCATTAATGGATATAACAGAGCATGGGACTAAATGGGGGCTCATTACTATGTAATATTTAACCCTTCCATAAGGATAGGGGATGGTTTTGATCTGCAAAATAATGAGCCACTCTTGAAGATATAGGATCTCAATAAAGAATCAAAGGCTCATAACTCTGTCTCAGAAAGTCGGATTTTAAAACAATGCTTAATATGCATTTTTTTTTTTTTTTATGTAGAATTGGAAGTTGTTTGCTGAATATCTCCATACCTTTGCTGACCAGGGGCTCATAGACAATAGAAATGTCCCATCATCAGATCTGGACATTGACAGAAGACTTTCAATTGCGCTGACAAGATCAAGAAAGTAGATGGTAGTAAAGCACTGGGTCCAATGTTGGGCCCATAGCATGGGGTGCACAGACTTTATGGGAGTTATGACATTGTGTTTGGCTTAAATTAAAACTAATAAAACTGTTCAGCTTTGGCGGGGAAGGGTATGTTAGTAACCGGTTGCTGTACTGTAGCAGTAAGAAAGTTTATAATTTAGATGGCTAGATGGTATAATTTAGTTAGAGTCAGAGCAGAGGAGCAACTAAAGGCACATGGGCCCGGTGCGTCTCCTGGGCCCCCCCAACTCCTCTTCATGGCCAATGGCCCTCTAAAGCGACCCATCGATGCAGCACTAGCAGTCAGGGGCACAACATCAGGGGCACAAGACACATGTTCCTCCCTAAAATATAATCTATATATATATATATATATATATATATATATATATATATAGGATTAGATACAGTGGCTCAGCAGACAGTATCACACATGATAGTATTAGATACAGCAGTCAAGCAGATAGGATCACACATGATAGGCTTAGGTACAGGGCCCAGCAGACAGTATGACACATGATAGGCTTAGATACAAGGCCCAAAAGACAGTATCACACATGGTAGGCTTAAATACATAGCCAAGCAGGCAGTAGCACACATGGTAGGCTTAGATACAGGGCCCAAACAGACAGTATTCTTATACTTACCCTCCTCACTCCTGAATAGGGTCCTCTTCGGCTCCAGTCGTAGTGCGGATGCTGACTCCATTAAGCATCACGACGTTGTGCGCTGCGCACATAACATCGTAATGCTGAAAATGAGGACGGTAAGTATATGTTCCTGTAGTCACAGTGGCCCTTGTAGTTTATTACATAGGCCCCAATTACTACAGTAACTGTGGCTAGACCTGGTGCAGGAGCCATGGGCCAGCCTGGCTTCATGGCCCAGTCGCAATTGTGACCGATGTGACCCCCTATAACTATGCCACTGAGTCATAGCTATAGTTGTAGAGGTCAACCAGGTCTTTATGTATGAAAGACTAATAAGTCTCCCTGCAATATGCCAGGACAACCATATTATAATTGGGCGTTATACCATGCAACACTACATTTACAAAGCAGTAAGGGTCTTCGGAAAGTGGCTTCCACCCAACTTAACTACATTTCATCCTCCAGTTTACCACTATTGCTGAGAACGAGTGGTCCTAGATTCCTATTCTTGGCCAGAGAGCAGGACAAGCCTTTATATAGGTCCAGGTGCCAAGTGTGAGATTGAAGGTACCAGCTCCTGGTGCCCAGGCCATCATGGCAATTGGTGCCCTCCTTCAGCATTTTACGGGATGCCGCACAGGTCGATATCGTAACATTGAAGCATTGAGACAGATGATAGGTTCTACAGTTTTCTTATCTATTCGATATTAAATTACAATACAATAATTACCCTGTTCTCTCCTGCTTTGAAACATTATTTATAATGACAGATATAGCACACAAAAAGTCAGAAACCATATGGTGAAAGAAATAGCAAGAACGAAATGACAGTAACACACAAGATATATCAGGGATAAGATAATATATGTGAGTTCCTGTGCTCTCCACCACTAAAACACAGGCTCAATTTATGAAAGCGGCAAAAGATCTGAAGAATTTATGTCCGAGGGAAGACTTGGACATTTAACCTCACAGGAGTAATGTATCAATATAGAGAATTCAGCTCAGACAATGAATGATAAAACTGGATTTTATTTTTTTTCTGCTGTGTCAAATCCTCTAAGAATATTAAAAAAACTTTCTTTAGACAAGGAACGAAGTGCTATCATTTTGGTATATTTCGGGCTATTGAATTAGAAACCTTGGCCCAAAAATTATTAAACAACGTTTCTGCATTGGTAAAAGAAAATATTTTATTTAAAGGAGTTGTCTTGGGTTGATTAGAAAAAAAGACTCCAGAAACAGCGCCACTTTTGTTCATTAGCTGAGTCTGGAGTTGCAGATCAGCCCTATTCACTTGCATGGGGATGAGCTACAACTCCAAAACCCATTGATAAGAGCTGTGATGTTTCTGGAAACAAAGAAGACGTTTTATTCTAATCCTGGACTATTTAACGTTTTTGGCCAATTCACACATCGCATATTTGTTGTGTAATTGCGATTGTGAAATCCGCACCGAAATTCCTCAACAAAGTACAAACCCCATTCAGTTACAGCGTAAAAACTCAAATTCACGAATGTTGCGGAAACGCAGTGGATTTTCACCAACGGATTTCATCCATTGCAAAGCAACGGGTGAAATCTGTGGCTTAATCCCCAACGAAATCTACAAAAATGCCCAAGAGAAACTCTACCTAGAGTAATTGTCATCATTCATATCAGTCCCTAATGGGGATTGCCATCTAATCTCCCTATCCTCTTTGACTTGTTAGTATGTTTTAGGAAACTGGAGTACTCAGAGGAAATCCACCTCCTTGGTCAGATTTGAACCATGGACCCCAGTATTACAAGGAAACAATGTTAACCCCTGAGCTACAATGCCACAGACTGTTTGTTTTCTTTTACATATTAGAGGTCTTGCTACACAGTTTAACCCCCTAAGTATTTTGTGTATTTATAATAAACTTCTAATACTCCAAAATCCACTATTGAGAATGATGACAAAAAACAACAAAGTCCTAGCACAAAAGTACCTGAAATAGTCCAGACAGTAGCAGAGGCTTAGGCACAGATGGAACTTGAAGGTAGATGATGCCACACGTGGCGGATGGTATCAGGCGTGGTAGATGACACCAGATGTGGTGTATGACAACAGGCGTGGCAGATGACAACAGGCGTGGTAGATGATACCAGACGTGGTGTATGACAGCACGCGAGGCAGATGGCACAACACGACTCCAACACTAGTTAAGGATCAGGAACAAATACAGCACGGGATATAGGCTACAGGTAGCAGGGCATGGGAACACTGGGAACAGGATACGACTAAGGGATCATTGCTAAGACTAACATGGGAATACACAACAACGCTCAGGCAAGGAGTGAAAGGGCCCAACCCTTTTTATAGTCCAGGGATCTGGGGATGATTTTGTAATTAATTTCATGTGCGTGTGCTGGCCCTTTAAGGCCGGGAACGAGCGCGCACACCCTAGGGACCAGTGCAGAGTTGGGCGGATGCGAGCGCTGGCATCTCCTGGTGAGGAGATGTCGGCCTAGACATGGAGTTCTGCGGTCGCGTCCATTGGGGCGTAAGTGAGAACGAAGGTCCGCAGCCGCATATGTTACACATATAAAGAATAGGTTGCCAAATGCCTAAACTTATGGGTCATATGAAGCTATTCACAGGACCGTGGTCCTTCTGGTGGTTAGGAGATTATATAGTTCGGCAAAGGGCACAATGTTTTATTTTGCAATGTAAAAAAGTGAAAGGGTTTGTGCAACATCTGGACAAAGATAACAGAAGATTAATGGGGCACGATCATGTTTACCTTGTGACGGTGGTTTGGATGTTCTATATATTCCACTGGAAACTTAACGCAAGGCTTTGTATTTGTTTAATGAGGGTCATAGTCATGTGTAGAGTTAACAGAATTTCTGTTAAAATCATTTCTGATTTTATTGTCACATAGTTACATGGCTACATGTCCATCTAGTTTTATATATATATATATTATATTATTTCGAGCTGGTAGATCCCCCATTATTAACAAAAAGTTTTTAAAAGTTGTATCTAATTTCCATCCATACGAGAATGTATAATTGAGGGGTGTCTACGAGGTCATAGTATTTCTGTCCAGTCCGTGCTTTGGTGTTTATGAGAAAATATTATAATTTTTAAATATGAGTTAACATTTTTTTTCATTTATGTTGCTTATGTAGCACCAACATATTCAGTTTTTCGATGGTAGGAAGAAAGCGGAGTACCCGGAGGAAATCCATGCAAACGGGGGAAGAACATACAAACTCCATGCAGATGTTGTCTTTGGTAGTATTATATATTTATTATTATTAGATATTACATACAAAGTTGTAAATCTGATTGGCCCATAAGTGTTAGCAACCAACTAGATTTCAATACTGTGGTCAAACTATGGTGTTGCATTTCACTACTGAAAGTTGTCTCTCCTGCAGAAAAGGGTTAAAAATCAACAAAGCTCGCTCATCGCGGCAGCAGTAATAACTTGTGAAGATGTAAATGATGAAACAATAATTTGTCTCGATGTGTGAATTATTCATTAGAAAGCAAAACAAAGGTGGGCTGCTTGATTAAGGACAATGCCGACTGCTGATAACACACCGAGATGTAATTTGGTTACCGTATAATGCAGATGAAGCAACAGGAAATGATTTAACATCTCTGTAATCAATAATATCACAGCTGCAGGCCAGCTTCTTAATGCACTTAATAAGAAGTGCTGCTAAGTAGTGACAAAATCTTTGCATTGGATCAAATTTAGGCAAATGTTATGGAAAAATCTGCATAGGAAGCAAAATCACAACCCTCATAACCACTTCCCTGCTATATGTCTTCACGGTTGTCTTCTCCATGCAAAAATGTTCACCACAAGTTCTGTCATTGGCGTAGAGCAGTGGTCTCCAACCTGTGACGTTCCAGATGTTGCAAAACTACAACTCCCAGCATGCCCTGACGGACATAGTGTGGCCGCATATTAGCGTTTGTATTGGACTTCCAGGGGTTCCAACTTTTTTGTTCCCCAAGCTCCGGTTGATCTCCCATCTCCCAAAAGCCAACTTACTTGGGGACTTATCTACTTCCTCTATGGCTATGACATACTTGGAGAATGGTCAAATTAGTCCCATAATGTGCTCAGTTATCTGTATAAATAAACACGTTTGCTTAATTTTAGAAAATCCCACCAGGGAAATATGTATCTATATCGAGCATAGGATAAATCCTTACACCACTTCATGTAGGAGATGAGGATTACATGATCCACAGAATGAAGTCCATGAGAACTTCCAGTCATTACATCCTAAGGGCTCATTCAGACGAGCGTATATGTAGTCTGTGTGACGGCCATTAAAACAACGGCCGTCACACGAACTTCAATGGGGCCGTTCCTACGACCGTTGTTTCAATGGAGCGTGTGAAGGGTTAGTGAAAAAATAGGGCATGTCCGATTTTACTGCGTGTCACGCATCCCTCCATAGACTCTAGTCTATGTGGGATCCGTGACAATGCGTCCCGCACCGATGCAACTCGGGCGTGAAAAACTTTTTCACGTCCAAGGTTAACCCGAGGTTAGCTACGCTTGTCTGAATGTAGCCTAAGGGAGTGCAATATTTTTTTCATTTAGTATTATTATTTTTATTATTTTAGTATTTTATTTTCTGATCATTAATTTATTTGGTGATGAATTATAACCTTATTACCATTGTATAGCTAATTCTTCTACCACATAGTGTGATAACTATTTTCTGTATCCTGAAGCTTCATTCAGCTACACACTAAGGCCATAAGTACCATAGAGGCAAACCAAGTGGCTACTTTAGGGCCCTTGGTAAGAGGGGGCCAAGTCCTGGTTGGCCCTAATCCCTTTCCTACTGGGGGGCAAGAACCTGTGTAGAACTTTCCTTCCCAGAAGAACTACATTGTTAGCAAACAAGGGGCTGAGAATTGGCCCAAGATTCTTGATAAGGGCATGAGGGCAAATCAATCACCAGGCCGTTCTGTCCTGAGTGGCAAAATCTGACACGATAATGTGGGGGCAATTTTGATCTTTGCTATAGTGCCCCCTTCTTTTCTATGTAAACCAATGCTACACACACACACTGAAGAAAAGGCTAAAAATTGCATAAACTACAGCAATAACATAAATAAATACACAAGTGCCTAATAAAAATGTAATGAAAACAAAAAAAAATTAAAAAATATATGCAGTTCATTTTAACATTCCTGCTTTCCCTGAACGTGAAATTATATCTGCGCATAAGGAAGCCGGCATTATCTGAACGGTAAACAAACTCTAACTCATCTCAAGTGTTATTATAAGAAATAGAATTTACTGGCGAGGGCCCATATTCAATATGGCTCCTTGGCTTTTTAATGAAATGTCATTATTCCAATACAAATCCTTTCACTTTTACAGTCTTGCTCCACTCTCATATTCTTATATTTCATTTCCTGCAGTTGCATGGTATTATTGTCTTTTTTTTCTAGAGCTATTGATTTAGGTGCGTATGGTTATTACAATGCAAAATAAAACAGTCCCCTCATCCATTCTACCTTGTACTGTTGAACATTAACTTAATTTGTTTCAAATCTGCATTCGATTTGGCAAAGAAACCATTTATCTTTATGAAGAAAGCTCTCATAAAGTAGGGACTTTAGGAGATCAGTGCTCTAAAAAATTTAATAGCCTTGTGTCTTATACACTAGGAAAATGAATTAAATCTTCAAATATTAGATGTCTCAGAATAACCTTTTTGCATTTCATACTATGTTTAATTTATTGTTTTCGAGAGACACAAAAATAAAGGGGGGGGGGTCTTTATATTCCGGTTTAGTGTTGCTGTATGAAAATCAATTCATGAATAAACACTTAATATCAAAACGAATCACAGAATGAATATAGAGAACTACTCTACAGACTATTCACTCATCAGGCGGCGGTGGCACGTAGTCTTCCTGTTTGAGATGATGATATATTATCCAGTTTTATACTTTTGAGAATTGGCATAGTTTAGAATATTATGTGTTCTCTACCCGCAATCAGTTATTTTTTTTCTTGTCAGGATACACAGTTACCATCCGATGTTCAATAAAAGGAATGTCGGAGCCGATAACGTTAACATTGACACATCGGTTTACAAAAACAGATAATTTCTCAAAAATGTTGACTATTAGGTATTTCAGTGATGTCACTAGTTTCCGGTGAATCACATTAACGTCCTGCCATAAACTTTCATGATACTGGTTTAGAATTTGAGCCATCATTAAAGTGTATGCTGAACTAACTCCTTCAAAATGATTGTTGGCTTCTCTGTGGCTCCCTTTACCACACAAATAGGTAGCCCACGCCGCTGATGTGGGATGCCTGGATAAAAGAGACGCAATCTAGGTTAGTCTTGTTCCTACTTTTATGGGTGGTAAGAACCTGCACAGAGAAGTGGTCTACACAGAGACTGAAGTGTTCGCAAACAAGGAAGAGAAAAATATACTTGAGTCATAAAAATAGGATGGAGACACCAGGTTGTCAACTTAGGGGTGGTTAGGTGTGTATTAGTGTCAAGCAGCCCCTGAAAGGGTCACCATTTTTATCTTTGCTATGAGGAACCCTTGCTTTATGCACATAGCTGCCTCACAATTCTTCTATTTTAACTGACGCTGAGTTCTGGGGCGTATGACGCAGCTTATATTTCCAGTGCTTAATGAGATATTGTTTTGTAGCATTTTCCCATCTTTTTTATTGTCTTTAATTTCCTTTACAATGCTCTATGGTTTTCATTTTCACAGCTTTCCTTCAGATTCAAAGTCTGACCAATATTACTTAAATGTCTTTTATCTAGACAATCTTACCTGATTCATCGGTAGAGGCCAATTGTTAGTTTCAATGTCAATGTTAGTTTTAACAGCGCGCTTTCGAGGACCCCCGTTCTTGCAATCGGTAGGCATTCCAGCAGTGGGGCCCACAACGATTAGATAATCATCACCTATCCTGTGGATAGATGATAATTGTAGATTCTGGTACAACCCCGTCAAGGTATTCAATACATTTACAAGTTACTTTGTATGTAGATTGAATTAATTCAACCACCCCATGCTTAGGATCTATAGGTTCATGATTTTGGATTACTCCTCAAAAAATACTATACTGTTTTATAGATTATTTGTTACTCTTCTTTGAATGGATGTGGGTAGAAGAAATAATACTATTCAAGGCCTCATAACTACATGCGTTTGTTTTTTCTAGTGACTAGATATTTGACTACTACTTTGTGCCAGGTAGGAAAAGGCTGTATGATATATTTTCGTCAGAAAGGATGATGAGGGACCCATTTGGAGACAATTTTGTTCAAACTGGAATCCCTTGGACATCAATTAGATCAATTCTGACATTATTTGAGCAGAAAAATTGATGTAAATAGTCCATAATATGGACAAGTATGAAGAAAGTCTTAGTAGAAAAGGACATCAAATATCTTAATGTTTTCAAAGCGAATTAAAGAGAATTCATCATTATCCTCTACTTTTCTGAACAGATATAACCCATATTGGACATTTTGTAAGGGCAGTTCTGGCTCTGGTCATCATCCACATGATACATCCATCTTTCTATGGAGATAGATTCGAATTAATGGAAGTCATATGTCAGTCAAGGCATCGTTATAAAAGCCAAGTCAGCTGAGGAGAAGAAAGATTATAGCCCATTGTCATATAATTTCCTAAATAGCTATTAAAATATTCCCTAAATTAACACAATACTATATTTATGACAGTTCTAGAGCAAAAAGGGCTTAAAGGGGTTGTCCGGTTGTTTGTTAGGAGAGTCCCCTGACAAAAAACTGAGCACAGGGTGCCCCAGTTATCCTCTGTAAACTGCAGGGAAACCTGACAAGTGCTTAATTGCCCTACAGCACCACCACAGGTGAAGTGTAGCATTAAGTAGTGCTCATTGACATCAATATGTTGTCCTTATAATGTAAGGATGTACCGGGTCCTCCAGAGACATAGACAAGAGGGATCTCACTCTATTAGGTTAAAATTCTCTAACAGGGTTTTTGATAATGTGTTTTCTATACTAGACAACCCCTTTGAACATGTGCTCTCCTGAATTCAAAGTGATTGCCCTCTAATGAATGGGCAATTAACATATTGGCATGAATATTTAATGCATTCACTTTCCTTTGCATTAGCTTAAATATATAAACATTGCCTGGTAGACATTGCCCAGGATTTAATTTCAGGTTTCCTTTCTTGAGGTTGTAATAATGAACTAGCTGAACGGTACTAGCAGCCAAACTGCCGGGCGTACTTTTCTTTTACCTACCAGTTATAATATAATAAAAAGAATCTGGTCCGTGCCAACCTGTCTATTCGACTGCCCACACACCTCTTGCAATGGCTCTTTCTATACTTCATACAAAATATATAATAAGAACATTTATTGAATAAGTGACATTTTACGTATTGTATTACTATTATAATAAAAACCTAGACTATTAATTTTGGTTTACTGGGTGTTTGTTTCCAATGAAACTTGGAGACTAAGGCCTATAGTGAGAGTGAGAATGGAAAGTGTGTGCCGTTCAAATATACTTATATAACCACAGCAGAATGTTTCCCGTACCTCTTTTGTACACAATCATGCTGTACTGGAAAGGGCTATCGGTAGGAAGATGGTGTTCCAAGGGTCTCCAGCCTGCGGCGCGTGGATTGTTCTCAAAGTACTAGATGAAACCTGTGATTTTGAATTGGCTACATTCAGAGAGTTATATAAGTTCAACCGGGACAATGTCTTGTTATAGACCCCTATAATAAAAAAAAAAACTGTAAACCTAGCCGCCTATAGAAAATCAGCTGTGGAAAATGCCTACACTGTGAACCTTCTTGATAGATCGTGAGGACAATGTTGTTCTAAGGAAAATGTCACTAAAATGCCCTCTCTGCATTCACATAAAAGGCTTTTATCTTAACTTTCAAATTAAAAGGTAACCACAAATATGCCGGGGGTACAAAAACCTAGAATAAAAATCTAGAATTTGTCCAATTTAAGATCAGATTAGAAGGTTTTTTTTTAACAAAAATAATTGGTCTCCAGTGTATACACATTTATAGGGCATGCTCAGCTTGTGTTACGTCCATGGCCGGGGATCGCCGTTCTAACTCACCCCCTGACGATCCCAGCCATGGACATCTCTCTGCTCGGCGTCCTCCTCCTCCTTGCAGACGCCGGCACTCTCTTCCGGGTACTCGTGCTGTTTCCCGAAGGGCGCGCGCGCCTGCGCGTGCACGGCCTTAAAGGGCCAGTACGCGTCCAGCTGTCAAAGATCAGTTATCAGCCCAAATGGCTGCTGGACTATAAAAAGGGGCTCTGCCCACTGGTTCCTTGCCTGAGCGTTATTGAGCGTTATTGTATTCCCTAGTTTGTCTTGCTAAAGGTCTCCCAGTGTTTTCCAGTTCCCAGCGTTACCCGTTCCTGCTGCCTGTACCCTGTATCCCGCTGCATCCGCAGCATCACCTGCTGTGAAAGCCAAGTCGTGTCTTCCCGCTGCATCCGCGGCGTCACCTGCTGTGAAAGCCAAGTCGTGTCCCTGCCACTGTCTACATTGCCTCAGGTACCCGTTCTGAACTATAGACATTGTTTTGTACCTTGTTGGCCAGCTGCTAGCCCGCTACGCGGTACGGCCCAGTGGGTCCACACCCTGCGCCGTGACAGCTTGTAATTTGTAAGCCCATTGGGAATATTTGGTCATGCCCTTCGGCCTGTGTAACGCTCCCGCAGTATTTCAAGAATTTGTGAATGACATATTTCGTGACCTCCTCTATATCTGTGTTGTGGTGTACCTCGATGTTATCTTGATTTTTTCCCCAGATCTTGTGACTCATCAGGGCCATGTCCGCCAGGTGTTGCTTAGATTAAGAGAGAATCATCTCTACGCCAAGTTGGAGAAGTGTGTGTTCCAAGAGCCCTAACATTACTATTGTCCTGATAATGAATACACATGAAATCCAGCCTGGACGTCATGTGTACTCAGAATCCTGACACTTCTGAATCTTTTTTTGTGAGATTCCGGCAAGTGACACCAAATCTCGTTTAGCTCCGAGATCTCGCGAGATTTCATATCACAAAAAAGAGTCAGAAGTGTCAGGATTCTGAGTACACATGACGTCCAGGCTGGATTTCAGGTGTATTCATTATCAGGACACTGTAGTAATGTTAGGCTTTGTGTATGTGGCTGCACATAGTGATATATCTATATCGCTAGTGCAGTGTAAATGAATGGAGAGGAGTGCATGATGCTGATTGGTCAGCGTCATGCACTCCTCTGTACAACGCCCACTTGGTCGAAAGTAAAAGTACGCCCACTTGGGCATTAAGAAAGCTCATTAGCATAAACTTAAATCGCTCCTAACTTTGTGAAAAAAGATCGTTTTTTTAAATAAAAAGCACTTCTGTAACCTACATTACAGCGCCCATCTCCTTATATAGGAGACAGGGCACTTATAATGTGGTGACAGAGTCCCTTTAAAGAAAGCCTTCACGTCTGCCTCCATTCTGCACCATCCTGATGTGGCCCTGCAGTTTTCGTTAGAGGTGGACGCCTTCTCTATTGGTGCCGGTGCTCTATTGTTCCAGAGGGGTTCGAAAGGCAAGACTTTGGTATGTGGTTACTACTCCAAGCTGTTTTCTTCTGCAGAGCGCAACTACTCGATTGGTGCTCGGGAGTTACTGGCCATCAAGCTGGCTCTGCAGGAGTGGAGACACCTACTGGAGGGCGCAGCACATCCTATCCTGGTCATCACGGACCACAAGAACTTGACCTACCTACAGACGGCTCAACGGCTGAACCCTCGTCAAGCCAGATGGTCATTGTTTTTTGCACGGTTCCGGTTCGAACTCCACTACCGACAAGAATGTGAGGGCCGATGCCTTGTCCAGGTCATTTGAGACAGAGGACACTGTGGATTCCCCACAGAATATTATCGATCCTTCCTGCATCTACTCTGTCAACCCTCTGCAGGTTAGAGGCATTCCCCCAGGAAAAACTTTTGTACGGCTGGCAGACAGAGGAAGAATCCTTTGCTGGGGTCACAGTTCCAAGCTGGCAGGACATGCGGGTGCCCGTTAGACCCAAGACCTAATTGCCCATCAGTTCTGGTGGCCCACGCTGCCCAAAGACGTCATAGACTTTGTCTCCTCCTGTACGGTGTGTGCAGCCAACAAGGGTGCCCACTCCAGACCAGCCGGTCTGCTCCAACCACTGCCTGTGCCGGAGGCCCCCTGGCGGCATATTGCTATGGATTTTGTTACAGATCTGCCTCCCTCTGCAGGATGCAGTGTGATCTGGGTGGTGGTGAATCGTTTTTCAAAGATGGCTCATTTTGTTCCCCTGACTGGTTTGCCTTCTGCCGCTCGACTGGCTGACCTCTTCATGCAACACATCTTCCGTCTGCATGGATTACCTCTGCATATTAGTATACCTACATGAAGAACACCACAAAGATTATCCCCCGGATACATTTATTAAAGTCACAACTATGACCTGATACATAATAGTTTAGACCCCCAGACGAAGGCTTCCGGGCCGAAACGCGCGTCGGGGTGACGCCAGTGACGGTGACCTATTCCAATGGGTATGAGCTGCGTTTCCAGCATATGTCCACCTTCAGCATTATGAGTCTTGTATTTTGATCATTACAAGGGGGAGTGGCTGTTTGCACTTGTGGCTGACAACACAGCCACAGCTCTGATTTTGTAGTGTGCTCTTTACTTACGGGGTCCAGCTGAGCCATATAATTTGTGTGCATAGTATGGATACTGGTTTCTTTGTCTGGCTCTTATCAGGGGTACTCACATTACGATACACGCTGTAATCTACATGTATTTTGATTCTACTTGTCTGTGTAGATAGATATACAGAGCTGTCCTGCTGCTGATTAGCCCCCCCCTTTTTTCTGCTGCTACTTTTTCTGCTGCTATTTATTGTTCTTTCATGCTGGCTATGTAACAGAATATGCATATCATATAAATGTAATATACCACTGATGTATCTTTGCATTTCTGTAGCTTAACAGTGTCGCCTATTACCCATACATTTGGACATAATATTATATATTATATACGTGTGATCTGGTTGTCTTTTCTGCACTGTGGAATTCATCTCTGTTTTTTAATTCATGTTATCTTTTAAAATGTATTTAATAAAGATATTTTTGTTTTAAAATATTTTGGTGTGTCAGACTCCGAACTTTAGGCTTGTCATTTACCTCTGCATATTGTCTCGGATCGAGGGGTCCAGTTCACCTCTAAGTTCTGGAGAGCACTCTGCGGCCTACTCGGGGTAAAGTTGGACTTCTCCTCAGCTTACCACCCTCAGTCCAATGGGCAAGTTGAGAGGATTAATCAAATTATGGAGAACTACCTATGGCACTTTGTTTCCAGAAGACATGATGACTGGGTGCAGCTGCTCCCGTGGGCGGAGTTCTCTTCCAGGAATATCCGGCTGAGGGTGCCATCTTGCAAGTTTGCTCCCAGATTCCTTGGACCCTTCGAGATTCTGCTGCAGATCAATCCTGTGTCGTACAAGCTTCGACTGCCTCCTACCCTCAAGATCCCTAACTCCTTGCACGTCGCCTTGCTAAAACCCGTGGTTCTAAACTGCTACTCCAGGACTCCTAGTTCCGCAGTGGCTCCTGGCAGTTCATCCGGAACTTTCGAAGTGAGGGAGATCCTGGCCACCAAGAAAGTAGGAGGCAGGATATTTTACTTGGTGGATTGGAGGGGATTTGGTCCAGAAGAGAGGTCTTGGGAGCCAGAGAAGAATATCGATGCCCCTGTCCTCGTGAAGAAATTTCCCGCTCTGGTCCCAAGAAGAGGGGGCGTAAGAGGGGGGATACTGTTACGTCCATGGCCAGGGATCGCCGTTCTAACTCACCCCCTGACGATCCCAGCCATGGACATCTCTCGGCTCGGCGTCCTCCTCCTCCTTGCAGACGCCGGCACTCTCTTCCGGGTCCTAGTGCTGTTTCCCGCAGGGCGTGCGCGCCCGCGCGTGCACGGCCTTAAAGGGCCAGTACGCGTCCAGCTGTCAAAGATCAGTTATCAGCCCAAATGGCTGCTGGACTATAAAAAGGGGCTCTGCCCACTGGTTCCTTGCCTGAGCGTTATTGTATTCCCTAGTTTGTCTTGCTAAAGGTCTCCCAGTGTTTTCCAGTTCCCAGCGTTACCCGTTCCTGCTGCCTGTACCCTGTATCCCGCTACATCCGCGGCGTCACCTGCTGTGAAAGCCAAGTCGTGTCTTCCCACTGTATCGGCGGCGTCACCTGCTGTGAAAGCCAAGTCGTGTCTTCCCGCTGCATTCGCGGCGTCACCTGCTGTGAAAGCCAAGTCGTGTCCCTGCCACTGTCTACATTGCCTCAGGTACCCGTTCTGAACTATAGACATTGTTTTGTACCTTGTTGGCCAGCTGCTAGCCCGCTACGCGGTACGGCCCAGACGGTCCACAACCCGCGCCGTGACAGTACGCTCAGGCCATGGACCCCGCTGGCCAAGTCAAGAGCCTGTCATCCTCCCAAGCCATGCAGGCGGACTTGCAGGATCTGCATGCGCGACAGGATCAACTCATTGTCTCAGTAGACTCCATGGCGCAGCATCTTGGTGCGCTAGTTTCTTCCGTCATCACTCCTAGTCAAACTCCTCCGATCGATCCTCCTGCTACACCTCCTGGCAGCTCCAGTTCGGACTCTCGGTTCTCGCTGCCATTACCACCTCGGTTTCATGGAGATGCAAGTTCGTGCAGGGGGTTCCTGAACCAATGCCAAATCCACTTCACTCTGCACGCCCGAGCATTTCCTTCGGACGGAGCCAGGATCGCCTTTATTGTATCCCTACTCGCCAGCAAGGCCCTAGCGTGGGCGAATCCAATCTGGGAACGACAGGGACCCGAGACCAGAGACTTCCAGGGGTTTGTGCGGTTGTTCTGTTCTGTATTTGAGGAGCCTGGACGAGCCTCATCGGCAGCCACTGCTATCTTTAACCTGCGTCAGGAGGACGCCTCCGTGGGCGAATACACCATCCAGTTCCGGACTCTGGGAGGAGAATTGTCCTGCAACAATGAGGCCTTGGTTGCATCCTTCTGGCATGGCCTATCGCCTGAGATCAAAGACGAACTGGCTGCTCGAGATCTCCCAGCTGCCCTGGATGACCTGATTCTACTGGCTACCCGCGTGGACATAAGGCTCAGAGAGAGATCCAAAGAGATTCTTCATGAGAGACGACTTCCTAGACTGGCGCCCAACTACCAGCAACCCCTCTTGCCTTGTTCTTCTGCTGCGCCCGAGGTTCCGATGCAGGTGGATCGGCTTAGACTGTCTGATCAAGAGAAACAGCGCAGGCGCTCCTCTGGACTGTCTGTATTGCGGCCTCGCTGGCATTGTCGTGCGTCTGTGTCTCCAGAGGCCTAAGAAACCCAACGCCTGGGATTGGTTGGAGAGGCAACCCTGGGTGCTACTGCACTTGAAAGAGAATTCTCGTCCAAGCTGTTCATTCCTGTGACCATTGTCACTGGCGGGAGACCTCATCCATCCCTTCCTACCTGGACTCTGGCTCCGCAGCCAATTTCATCTGTCAGGACCTTGTGGATCTTCTTCATTTGCCTACTGTTTTGCTGGAGAGACCATTGATCGTTGCCTCGGTAGATGGACTGCCTTTGCCTGACCCAGTATTGTCTGTGACCAAGCCGTTGAGACTCCAGGTGGGAGCTCTTCATTCTGAGCTCATCTCTCTGTATGTCCTGTCCAAGGCCGTGAACCCCGTGCTGCTGGGTTTGGCTCCGTCTTCACGCCCCAATCCTGAATTGGAACTCTGGAAAGGTTCTTCAGTGGGGTCCCAAGTGTCTAGACCGCTGTCAGGGTCATGTCCATCCATCCCAGCCTTCTTCGCCTCAGTCATTGACAGGGTTGTCTCCTTGTTACTCTCAGTTTGCTGATGTCTTCGACAAAAAGGAGGCAGAGATATTGCCACCACATCGAGAATACGACTGTCCTATCGACTTGGCCCCTGACTCTTCCCCTGCTCGCGGTAGAGTATACCCTCTTTCCTTGCCAGAGACCCAGTCTATGTCGGCCTACATTAAAGAGAATCTAGAGAGGGGCTACATACGAAAGTCTTCATCCCCGGCCGGAGCCAGGTTTTTCTTTGTCAAAAAAAAGGATGGATCCCTTCGACCCTGCATTGACTACCGGGGTCTCAATCAGATCACGGTGAAGAACAGGTACCCCCTGCCGTTGATTTCTGATCTCTTTGATCGTATACAGGGGGCGACATTTTTTTCCAAGCTTGACCTGTGGGGGGCCTACAATCTAATCCGGATCCGTCAGGGAGACGAGTGGAAGACTGCCTTTAACACACGTGATGGACACTACGAATATTTGGTCATGCCCTTCGGCCTGTGTAACGCTCCCGCAGTATTTCAAGAATTTGTGAATGACATATTTCGTGACCTCCTCTATGTCTGTGTTGTGGTGTACCTCGATGTTATCTTGATTTTTTCCCCAGATCTTGTGACTCATCAGGGCCATGTCCGCCAGGTGTTGCTTAGATTAAGAGAGAATCATCTCTACGCCAAGTTGGAGAAGTGTGTGTTCCAAGAGCCCTAACATTACTATTGTCCTGATAATGAATACACATGAAATCCAGCCTGGACGTCATGTGTACTCAGAATCCTGACACTTCTGAATCTTTTTTTGTGAGATTCCGGCAAGTGACACCAAATCTCGTTTAGCTCCGAGATCTCGCGAGATTTCATATCACAAAAAAAGAGTCAGAAGTGTCAGGATTCTGAGTACACATGACGTCCAGGCTGGATTTCAGGTGTATTCATTATCAGGACACTGTAGTAATGTTAGGCTTTGTGTATGTGGCTGCACATAGTGATATATCTATATCGCTAGTGCAGTGTAAATGAATGGAGAGGAGTGCATGATGCTGATTGGTCAGCGTCATGCACTCCTCTGTACAACGCCCACTTGGTCGAAAGTAAAAGTACGCCCACTTGGGCATTAAGAAAGCTCATTAGCATAAACTTAAATCGCTCCTAACTTTGTGAAAAAAGATCGTTTTTTTAAATAAAAAGCACTTCTGTAACCTACATTACAGCGCCCATCTCCTTATATAGGAGACAGGGCACTTATAATGTGGTGACAGAGTCCCTTTAAAGAAAGCCTTCACGTCTGCCTCCATTCTGCACCATCCTGATGTGGCCCTGCAGTTTTCGTTAGAGGTGGACGCCTTCTCTATTGGTGCCGGTGCTCTATTGTTCCAGAGGGGTTCGAAAGGCAAGACTTTGGTATGTGGTTACTACTCCAAGCTGTTTTCTTCTGCAGAGCGCAACTACTCGATTGGTGCTCGGGAGTTACTGGCCATCAAGCTGGCTCTGCAGGAGTGGAGACACCTACTGGAGGGCGCAGCACATCCTATCCTGGTCATCACGGACCACAAGAACTTGACCTACCTACAGACGGCTCAACGGCTGAACCCTCGTCAAGCCAGATGGTCATTGTTTTTTGCACGGTTCCGGTTCGAACTCCACTACCGACAAGAATGTGAGGGCCGATGCCTTGTCCAGGTCATTTGAGACAGAGGACACTGTGGATTCCCCACAGAATATTATCGATCCTTCCTGCATCTACTCTGTCAACCCTCTGCAGGTTAGAGGCATTCCCCCAGGAAAAACTTTTGTACGGCTGGCAGACAGAGGAAGAATCCTTTGCTGGGGTCACAGTTCCAAGCTGGCAGGACATGCGGGTGCCCGTTAGACCCAAGACCTAATTGCCCATCAGTTCTGGTGGCCCACGCTGCCCAAAGACGTCATAGACTTTGTCTCCTCCTGTACGGTGTGTGCAGCCAACAAGGGTGCCCACTCCAGACCAGCCGGTCTGCTCCAACCACTGCCTGTGCCGGAGGCCCCCTGGCGGCATATTGCTATGGATTTTGTTACAGATCTGCCTCCCTCTGCAGGATGCAGTGTGATCTGGGTGGTGGTGAATCGTTTTTCAAAGATGGCTCATTTTGTTCCCCTGACTGGTTTGCCTTCTGCCGCTCGACTGGCTGACCTCTTCATGCAACACATCTTCCGTCTGCATGGATTACCTCTGCATATTGTCTCGGATCGAGGGGTCCAGTTCACCTCTAAGTTCTGGAGAGCACTCTGCGGCCTACTCGGGGTAAAGTTGGACTTCTCCTCAGCTTACCACCCTCAGTCCAATGGGCAAGTTGAGAGGATTAATCAAATTATGGAGAACTACCTATGGCACTTTGTTTCCAGAAGACATGATGACTGGGTGCAGCTGCTCCCGTGGGCGGAGTTCTCTTCCAGGAATATCCGGCTGAGGGTGCCATCTTGCAAGTTTGCTCCCAGATTCCTTGGACCCTTCGAGATTCTGCTGCAGATCAATCCTGTGTCGTACAAGCTTCGACTGCCTCCTACCCTCAAGATCCCTAACTCCTTGCACGTCGCCTTGCTAAAACCCGTGGTTCTAAACTGCTACTCCAGGACTCCTAGTTCCGCAGTGGCTCCTGGCAGTTCATCCGGAACTTTCGAAGTGAGGGAGATCCTGGCCACCAAGAAAGTAGGAGGCAGGATATTTTACTTGGTGGATTGGAGGGGATTTGGTCCAGAAGAGAGGTCTTGGGAGCCAGAGAAGAATATCGATGCCCCTGTCCTCGTGAAGAAATTTCCCGCTCTGGTCCCAAGAAGAGGGGGCGTAAGAGGGGGGATACTGTTACGTCCATGGCCAGGGATCGCCGTTCTAACTCACCCCCTGACGATCCCAGTCATGGACATCTCTCTGCTCGGCGTCCTCCTCCTCCTTGCAGACGCCGGCACTCTCTTCCGGGTACTCGTGCTGTTTCCCGCAGGGCGCGCGCGCCTGCGCGTGCACGGCCTTAAAGGGCCAGTACGCGTCCAGCTGTCAAAGATCAGTTATCAGCCCAAATGGCTGCTGGACTATAAAAAGGTGCTCTGCCCACTGGTTCCTTGCCTGAGCGTTATTGTATTCCCTAGTTTGTCTTGCTAAAGGTCTCCCAGTGTTTTCCAGTTCCCAGCGTTACCCGTTCCTGCTGCCTGTACCCTGTATCCCGCTGCATCCGCAGCATCACCTGCTGTGAAAGCCAAGTCGTGTCTTCCCGCTGCATCCGCGGCGTCACCTGCTGTGAAAGCCAAGTCGTGTCCCTGCCACTGTCTACATTGCCTCAGGTACCCGTTCTGAACTATAGACATTGTTTTGTACCTTGTTGGCCAGCTGCTAGCCCGCTACGCGGTACGGCCCAGTGGGTCCACACCCTGCGCCGTGACAGCTTGTAATTTGTAAGCCCATTGGGGCCCATGGCAGTTGTTTTGGGTTTTTTTTCTCGTTTTTTTTTCTAACATTAGGGAACCTTAGGTCCATACAGAAACCATAGAAAAGCCTCAAAATATTTTTCCTGTCCGTTATAAAATGTGTCAACCTTGAATCTTTTATCACCTTTTTGAGCAAGAAGATTTCAGCATAACTTTTGATCAGCGCCTCTGGTATCGCAAGATGTCATGAATTGTACTGGGTCACATGGAGCTTTTATAGATGTACAGACCATCTTCATGTCAGGGTGTCTCTCGACTGACCCACTTCTAACTGACAGTCTTGACCTCCTCTTAGTACTATCGCACATCCTACACAGTGAAAGCTTTACTGGATTAATTTATCATACATCTAGAACCTTCAGGGTCATAAAAGCTTCTCATGAAAACCGCTGACACAGGAGTTGATGGGTATCACACGAACCGCATAGAACGTGTCTAAAGGTCTTCACTATTTTATATAGAGGATATAAATTATGCAGCAATATTGAAGGGTTAAAATTGACATCTTATTGTTACAGTACAGCATTCATAACCTAAATCCTAGGTTCTTAACTTGTTGTTCGAGTACCCCAGGGGGTACATGCCTTGTCTCCAGGGGGTTCTCATGCTGTGCTCATGCTGTGCTTTTAATAATCAGCACAGTATATACAGGGGTGGATCCAAAACTCAAATCTGAAGGGGAGGGGCGGAAAATAGTGTCTCGCAGCGCAACACCCCTCACTATCCCTTAACTACAGTGAAGGAAATAAGTATTTGATCCCTTGCTGATTTTGTAAGTTTTCCCACTGTCAAAGATATGAACAGTCTAGAATTTTTAGGCTAGGTTAATTTTACCAGTGAGAGATAGATTATACAAAAAAAAAAAAAATGAAAATCACATTGTCAAAATTATATATATTTATTTGCATTGTGCACAGAGAAATAAGTATTTGATCCCTTTGGCAAACAAGACTTAATACTTGGTGGCAAAACCCTTGTTGGCAAGTACAGCAGTCAGACATTTTTTGTAGTTGATGATGAGGTTTGCACACATGTTAGATGGAATTTTGGCCCACTCCTCTTTGCAGATCATCTGTAAATCATTAAGATTTTGAGACTGTCGCTTGGCAACTCGGATCTTCAGCTCCCTCCATAAGTTTTCGATGGGATTAAGGTCTGGAGACTGGCTAGGCCACTCCATGACCTTAATGTGCTTCTTTTTGAGCCACTCCTTTGTTGCCTTGGCTGTATGTTTCGGGTCATTGTCGTGCTGGAAGACCCAGCCACGAGCAATTTTTAATGTCCTGGTGGAGGGAAGGAGGTTGTCACTCAGAATTTGACGGTACATGGCTCCATCCATTCTCCCATTGATGCGGTGAAGTAGTCCTGTAACCTTAGCAGAGAAGCACCCCCAAAACATAATCTTTCCACCTCCATGCTTGACAGTGGGAACGGTGTTCTTTAGGCAGCATTTCTCTCCCTCCAAACATGGCGAGTTGAGTTAATGCCAAAGAGCTAAATTTTAGTCTCATCTGACCACAGCACCTTCTCCCAATCACTCTCAGAATCATCCAGATGTTCATTTGCAAACTTCAGATGGGCCTGTACATGTGCCTTCTTGAGCAGGGGGACCTTGCAGGCACTGCAGGATTTTAATCCATTACGGCGTAATATGTTACCAATGGTTTTCTTGGTGACTGTGGTCCCAGCTGCCTTGAGATCATTAACAAGTTCCCCCCGTGTAGTTTTCGGCTGAGCTCTCACCTTCCTCAGGATCAAGGATACCCCACGAGGTGAGATTTTGCATGGAGCCCCAGATCGATGTCGATTGACAGTGATTTTGTATGTCTTCCATTTTCTTACTATTGCACCAACAGTTGTCTCCTTCTCACCCAGCATCTTACTTATGGTTTTGTAGCCCATTCCAGCCTTGTGCAGGTCTATGATCTTGTCCCGGACATCCTTAGAAAGCTCTTTGGTCTTGCCCATGTTGTAGAGGTTAGAGTCAGACTGATTAATTGAGTCTGTGGACAGGAGTCTTTTATACAGGTGACCATTTAAGACAGCTGTCTTTAATGCAGGTACCAAGTTGATTTGGAGCGTGTAACTGGTCTGGAGGAGGCTGAACTCTTAATGGTTGGTAGGGGATCAAATACTTATTTCTCTGTGCACAATGCAAATAAATATATATAATAATTTTGACTATGTGATTTTCTGTTTTTCTATCTCTCACTGGTAAAATTAACCTAGCCTAAAAATTCTAGACTGTTCATGTCTTTGACAGTGGGCAAACTTACAAAATCAGCAAGGGATCAAATACTTATTTCCTTCACTGTATGTAATCCACACCATTACCACAGGTAGAGAAATAAAGTGGAACACAGAAATACCTGATAACACAGTCAGGGACACTCGCTATTTTAGTGACTAATAATACAGTGACCATATAGTGGTCAGATACTAATTCTACACACGTGGTCTGAAGAGTAACATCTCGCTGCAGACCATACAAGTGAATCCAGTACTGATCAGACACAGGCGGAATAAACAACAATTAAATCCAACGACTCACAGGTGACGTCTTCTCTGATTTGTCGTTTCCTCCATCAAACCCAGACTTCCATGACAACTTCTCCCAAAGACAGCAGAGTTTACTGTCCAAACATCTTTGGCCACTTGCTTCTGCAGCCCATCCCCAACCTCTATTGTAACACAAATTCACACTCCAGACCAGTTCCCTTTATTAATGTAGACCACAGACAGGACCCTTGTATAAATTCAGACCCCAGTCCATAATCCACAAGTATTTATGACCCCAGACCCCTAAATTAATGCTGACAGCAGGCCCGACCACTAAATAAATTTAGACCACAGACCCCTAAATAAATTCAGACCCCTAAATTTTTTCAGATTAAAAATTTTGCTTCAAAACTGAAATTTCTATGAGATTGAAAATAAAAACTTCTTTCGTACAGAAACAGTGGCACTCTTGCTCTTGATCTGTGTGTAGGTTCTGCATCTGGAGGATAGATGCCATTTTTTTTACTCTTATACAACCCTTTTGAAGGGGTTGTCTAGTTTATAAAACTCATTTTCCAATACTCTTATAGGCTGTACTGAGTTAATAATAGAGGTAGGTTCCCCCGTTTAGGATCCTCATCTATTAACCAGAGTGGAGAACAGTTACAAAGAGCCTCTTTTGCTATGGAGGTCCCGGCATATCTGTGCTTTACATGGACAACCCATTAACTTCAATAGGAACCATGTGATGCCTCTGTGGTGATACTGCAGCGAAATTGTACACTTGCTGCCAGGTTAACCTGCATATTACAGCTGATGTCTGGGCTTTCCAACAGTGGTACACCCTATGATCATCTTATCACCTGTAGACCATTCTGACAAAATAGGGATTGGTCACAGTGGACGATTCCTTTGGCTTGGAATAGCAAAACGGTGGGCCGATACTTTACACAGAAGACCAAAGGGAGTGGGTGGATCATTGGATTGGTCATTGGAAGGGAGGTGCTCAACAACTACTATTGATAGCTTAGCAAAAAAGTAGCCACAATGAAGTACTGATTGTCCTGGCTGGGTTGGTCTTTGTTGAGTTTCCTCTTATACACTATATGGACAAAAGTATTGGGACACACCCATCTTAACCCCTTCCTGTTGTAAACAACTTTCAGATTACAATTTTTGTTTTTTACTCCCCACATTCAAAAAGTCATAACTCCTTTATTTTTCCGTCGATATAGTCCTATGCGGGCTTGATTTTTGTGGGACGAGTTGTAGTTTTTCGTAGCACCATTTATTGTGCCATATAATGTACTAGGAAACGGGAAAAAAAATATTTCTGGGGTAGAAAATGAAAAAAACAGCGATTCCTCCATGGTTATTTGCGCGTAGTTTTTACGGAATTCACTGTGAATTTAAAACAATATGTTAGCTTTATTTTGTGGGTCAATACGATTACGGCAATACCGCCGATATAGTTTTTTATATATTTTACTACTTTTACAAGTAAAAACCAAAGTGTAAAAAAGAAAATTTATTTTGTGTTGCCAAATTCCGAGAGCCATAACTTTTTTATTTTTACGTCGATGAAGTGGTATGAGGGCTTATTTTTTGCGGGATAAGCTGTAGTTTTTAATAATACAATTTTATTGTACATGCATTGTTTTGATCACTTTTTATTTAATTTTTTGTAGGAGATGTGAAGTGACCAAATAATAGAGAGTTCTGGCGTTTGCAATTTTTTTTTTTTTTTACGGCGTACACTGTGCGGGTTAAATAATGATATATTGTAATAGTTCAGACTTTTATGGACGCGGCGATACCAATTATGTTTATTTATTTAATTTTTTACTATGCTCTAGAGGGAAAATGGGAAAAGTTTTTTTTTTTTAACTTTTCAATTTTACTCATTTTTACTTTTTTTATTAGTCCCCCTAGGGGACTTCAACCAGCGATTGCAGTATATTGTGTTTCTGACATGCATCTATCAAGCCCTGCCGGAGGCAGCGCTTAATAGGAGCACCAAGATGGCGGACTTGGGGCCCTTCATTAGGCCCCCAGGCAGCCATAGCAAACCCCTCTTTCTAACGATTTAAATGCCGCTCGTTACTCTGAAGAGTCGGTTGTATCAGCCAACACCGGCATCGTATGGAGCGGGTTCACTCCGTGAGCCCGTTCCATACTTCCCCTACACGACTTTGGTGTATGGATACGTCAAATGTCAGGAAGGGGTTAATCATTGAATTCAGGTGTAAAAAATCCAGCACCTCGCCATGCAGTCGCCCTTTGCAAACATTTTTGTTAGAATGGGTTGTTCTAAAGAGCTCACTGAATTCCAGCGAGGTCCTGTAATGGGATGTTACCGTTGTAACAAGTCAGTATGTGAGTATGTGGAAGTTCTTCCTTCCTAGATATTACACGAACAACTGTGAGTTACACGTAAAGTTACAGAGCAGGGTCGCATAAAAGTCGCCCATGCACTACTCAATAACCGCAGAGCTCCAAACCTCCTCTGGCATTAACATCCGCACCAAAACTGTAGCTTCATGGCATGGGTTTCCAGGGCTGAGTAATGGCATGTAAGCCTTACATCAGCAAACACAATGCTAAGCATCGGATGAAGTGATGGGAAGAACTTGACTGGCCTGTACAGAGCTCTGACCTCAACCCCATCCAACACCTTTAGGATGAACTAGAACAGAGATTACGAGCCAGACACCCTCCTCCAACATTAGTGTCTGACCTCCCAAATGCTCTTCTGGATAAATGGGCAAAAATTCACAGAGACACACTCTGAAATCATGTAGAGAACATTCCCAGAAGAGTGGAAGCTATAATAGCTGCAAAGGTGGGACCAACTCCATGTTAATGCCTACAGATTTAGAATGGGTTGCCATAAAGGCTTCTGTAAGTGTAATGAGTAGGTATCCCAATACTTTTGTCCATATAGTGTATGTTTCATATTCGGGAGCATTATAATGAAAGCAATGTAATCGATACATGACCCTTGGTGGATCTAAGGGCTGTTACTGCCAATAATTATCCTTCTCCTGGGATTCAAGCCAATGTATATTGTACATCTGAGATATCGGATATTAATAGTTGGATTAATTCCACTCTACCTACCTTGCCCACAATATATTTAATTTCATTTCTAGGACAGTTGTATTATTTCTAATATTAAAAGGTCTATACTAAATGTATTCTACTGAAAATCATTCATCTAGAAAGATTGTATCTAGAAAATCTATAAGTAAATGTGTCAAAATAATATCTGAGGGTCAGAGTTCTCCTCATCTATAATAACCAAAAGCCGCAATGTAAAGATGTATGGAAACAGTAGGCAGCCAGGGGCAGTCGGACATTCCAAGTCTATCGGTAGAATGTATTGGAGAGAAGTGAATGAGGTTATTCTCCAAATGCATTAAGTGGAGTTTTGGATAATATCCACAATAGTATTCCAATTATCACAGAGAAGGAAGCCAGAGAGAAAAGTGAGATGTATTTGGAGAACTTCGGTAACCAATTTCAATCCCTCAGGAATGAACCATAATAACAGAGACGCGCGGCAAATAAACAACTGTCATAAAGGTTCAGTCAGTCAAAAATATCTTTGATTATCCAAACTGCTTACTACAGATATACCAATATAGTGAAACTCTATTAACCCCTGACAAATTTAATATTCCCATCAATTGACTTGTGACCAAAACATTTTAATGATGGTCCAAAAATGTAAGGTAGAAAAGTTGATCACTTTTTGCCTGATCGTCCAAGATGTGATTGTCCCGAATATTCCAAGAACTAAGGAGTGGGGCAATAGTGAGCAGTATGAGAGGAGAAGATAATGGGTAATTATATGACCTGGTAGGGGTACAGCACACCATTGCTTGATATGTGACCTCCAAGTCAGTGGAGCAATGCAATCATTTAGGTCATGTTCGGACCTGGCAGAATTTTTCCGCTGCAAATGTTGGTGCAGATTCAGGGCAATTACGCAACAAATCTGCACCAACATTTGCCTATTTGACAGGTAATTCAGACGTTACAGAAAACACAGCGGACTTGCCACAGATTTCAGTTTTTGCATTGCAAAGGCTGAAATCCGCAGTGAAATTCCGCTGCTTCTTCTCCGCAATATAATGTGCATGCTGCGGAGGGAAAATCCTGCACCGCAGCCTGATTTCCGCACAATTATTTTCCGCAACATCTGAACTAAGTTTCCTAAAAATGTATAGAAACAAATGTAAAAAACGGCTACGGCAGAATTCCACTGCGGATTGTCCGCAGCGGAATTCAACAGCAATTCCACCACGTGTGAATGTACCCTTAGAAAAATGATCCAAAAGAAACTCAAAATCATGATTTGGTTTGTATAAACGTTGTGTTTCAACTCCTCACCATTTTCAAGATCTCTGCTTGCTGTCAGTAAATGGAAACAATTCAGTTTACAGGGGATGCTAGTCCTGATCTAGATCAGCTGAGGAAAGTGTACAGATCAGAGATTTCCCTTGCTATGAGTATTAGTGCATCTTTGTTAGTTGGTCATTTTTAGGATTGGTGCAAACAAGAATGATGTTTTTATTCAGTGACAGCAAGCAGAGATATAAAATGAGGAATCAAAATAAATGTACATTAACAATGGATAGGCTTTATTTATATGCCACAGAACAACTATCTGGTTATCACATAAATAATACAGAAATATATAAACGTCAACAATGCAGCTTCACAGCACTGGGGCCATGGGTCTCATCCGGCCAGAGACGCATCTTCATAAGGTTACATGTTTTTCTTGAATTTGTGTGGTTTTGCTCTGGGTAATACAGTTCCCTTCACCAATCTAAAAACATACAGAATTTAGGATATTTAGCTTCTAATGATATTGGAATTACAGTGTTTGTGAGTGCATGAGTTAGGGGAATTAGGTTGTTAATCCACTGAAGATGGGGAGCAATATATTTAGAATATTTTACAGCTATGAAATAAATAATACAATTCCTTTAATCCGGCATTGACAGGACCTGATAGGTATCGGATTCCAGGATAGTCCAGATTTTTGGAAATAAGGGGCAGTATTATAGTAGTTATATTCTTGTATGTAGGGGGCAGTATTATAGTAGTTATATTCTTGTATATAGTGACAGTATTATAGTAGTTATATTCTTGTATATAGGGGGCAGTATTATAGTAGTTATATTCTTGTACATAGAGAGCAGTATTATAGTAGTTATATTCTTGTATATAGGGAGTAGTATTATAGTAGTTCTAATCTTGTATATAGGGCCAGTATTATAGTAGTTATATTCTTGTATAAAGGGAGCAGTATTAAAGTAGTTCTAATCTTGTATATAGGGCCAGTATTATAGCAGTTATATTCTTGTATATAGGGCCAGTATTATAGTAGTTGTATTCTTGTATATAGGAGCAGTATTATAGTAGTTATATTCTTGTATATAGGGGGCAGTATTATAGTAGTTATATTCTTGTATATAGGGGTAGTATTATAGTAGTTATAGTCTTGTACATAGGGGGCAGTATTATAGTAGTTATATTCTTGTATATAGGAGGCAGTATTACAGTAGTTATATTCTTGTATATAGGGAGCAGTATTATAGTAGTTATATTCTTGTATATAGGGGTAGTATTATAGTAGTCATATTCTTATATATAGGGGGCAGTATTATAGTAGTTATATTCTTGTATATAGGGGCAGTATTATAGTAGTTATATTCTCGTACATGGGTCAGTATTGTAGTAGTTATATTCTTGTGTATAGGAGCAGTATTATAGTAGTTATATTCTTGTATATAGGGAGCAGTATTATAGTAGTTATATTCTTGTATATAGAGGCAGTATTATAGTAGTTATATTCTTGTATATAGGGGCAGTATTATAGTAGTTATATTCTTGTACATAGGGGCATTATTATAGTAGTTATATTCTTTTATATAGGGTCAGTATTATAGTAGTTATATTCTTGTATAGAGGGGCAGTATTATAGTAGTTATATTCTTGTATATAGGAGGCAGTATTATAGTAGTTATATTCTTGTATATAGGGGCAGTATTATAGTAGTTATATTCTTGTATATAGGAGCAGTATTATAGTAGTTATATTCTTGTATATAGGAGGCAGTATTATAGTAGTTATATTCTTGTATATAGGAGCAGTATTATAGTAGTTATATTCTTGTATATAGGGGCAGTATTATAGTAGTTATATTCTTGTATATAGGGGCAGTATTATAGTAGTTATATTCTTGTATATAGGGGGCAGTATTATAGTAGTTATATTCTTGTACATAGAGAGCAGTATTATAGTAGTTATATTCTTGTATATAGGGAGCAGTATTATAGTAGTTCTAATCTTGTATATAGGGCCAGTATTATAGTAGTTATATTCTTGTATATAGGGAGCAGTATTATAGTAGTTCTAATCTTGTATATAGGGCCAGTATTATAGTAGTTATATTCTTGTATATAGGGACAGTATTATAGTAGTTATATTCTTATATATAGGAGGCAGTATTACAGTAGTTATATTCTTGTATATAGGGAGCAGTATTATAGTAGTTATATTCTTGTATATAGGGATAGTATTATAGTAGTCATATTCTTATATATAGGGGGCAGTATTATAGTAGTTATATTCTCGTACATGGGTCAGTATTGTAGTAGTTATATTCTTGTGTATAGGAGCAGTATTATAGTAGTTATATTCTTCTATATAGGAGCAGTATTATAGTAGTTATATTACTGTATATAGGGAGCAGTATTATAGTAGTTATATTCTTGTATATAGGAGCAGTATTATAGTAGTTATATTATTGTACATGGGTCAGTATTGTAGTAGTTATATTCTTGTACATAGGGGGCAGTATTTAAGTAGTTATATTCTTGTATATAGGGAGCAGTATTATAGTAGTTATATTCTTGTATATAGAGGCAGTATTATAGTAGTTATATCCTTGTATATAGGGGCAGTATTATAGTAGTTATATTCTTGTATATAGGGGTAGTATTATAGTAGTTATAGTCTTGTACATAGGGGGCAGTATTATAGTAGTTATATTCTTGTATATAGGAGGCAGTATTACAGTAGTTATATTCTTGTATATAGGGAGCAGTATTATAGTAGTTATATTCTTGTATATAGGGGTAGTATTATAGTAGTCATATTCTTATATATAGGGGGCAGTATTATAGTAGTTATATTCTTGTATATAGGGGCAGTATTATAGTAGTTATATTCTCGTACATGGGTCAGTATTGTAGTAGTTATATTCTTGTGTATAGGAGCAGTATTATAGTAGTTATATTCTTGTATATAGGGAGCAGTATTATAGTAGTTATATTCTTGTATATAGAGGCAGTATTATAGTAGTTATATTCTTGTATATAGGGGCAGTATTATAGTAGTTATATTCTTGTACATAGGGGCATTATTATAGTAGTTATATTCTTTTATATAGGGTCAGTATTATAGTAGTTATATTCTTGTATAGAGGGGCAGTATTATAGTAGTTATATTCTTGTATATAGGAGGCAGTATTATAGTAGTTATATTCTTGTATATAGGGGCAGTATTATAGTAGTTATATTCTTGTATATAGGAGCAGTATTATAGTAGTTATATTCTTGTATATAGGAGGCAGTATTATAGTAGTTATATTCTTGTATATAGGAGCAGTATTATAGTAGTTATATTCTTGTATATAGGGGCAGTATTATAGTAGTTATATTCTTGTATATAGGGGCAGTATTATAGTAGTTATATTCTTGTATATAGGGGGCAGTATTATAGTAGTTATATTCTTGTACATAGAGAGCAGTATTATAGTAGTTATATTCTTGTATATAGGGAGCAGTATTATAGTAGTTCTAATCTTGTATATAGGGCCAGTATTATAGTAGTTATATTCTTGTATATAGGGAGCAGTATTATAGTAGTTCTAATCTTGTATATAGGGCCAGTATTATAGTAGTTATATTCTTGTATATAGGGAGCAGTATTATAGTAGTTCTAATCTTGTATATAGGGCCAGTATTATAGTAGTTATATTCTTGTATATAGGGAGCAGTATTATAGTAGTTATATTCTTGTATATAGGGATAGTATTATAGTAGTCATATTCTTATATATAGGGGGCAGTATTATAGTAGTTATATTCTCGTACATGGGTCAGTATTGTAGTAGTTATATTCTTGTGTATAGGAGCAGTATTATAGTAGTTATATTCTTCTATATAGGAGCAGTATTATAGTAGTTATATTACTGTATATAGGGAGCAGTATTATAGTAGTTATATTCTTGTATATAGGAGCAGTATTATAGTAGTTATATTATTGTACATGGGTCAGTATTGTAGTAGTTATATTCTTGTACATAGGGGGCAGTATTTAAGTAGTTATATTCTTGTATATAGGGAGCAGTATTATAGTAGTTATATTCTTGTATATAGAGGCAGTATTATAGTAGTTATATCCTTGTATATAGGGGCAGTATTATAGTAGTTATATTCTTGTATATAGGGAGCAGTATTATAGTAGTTATATTCCTGTATATAGGGGGCAGTATTATAGTAGTTATATTCTTGTATAAAGGGAGCAGTATTAAAGTAGTTCTAATCTTGTATATAGGGCCAGTATTATAGCAGTTATATTCTTGTATATAGGGCCAGTATTATAGTAGTTGTATTCTTGTATATAGGAGCAGTATTATAGTAGTTATATTCTTGTATATAGGGGGCAGTATTATAGTAGTTATATTCTTGTATATATGGGTAGTATTATAGTAGTTATAGTCTTGTACATAGGGGGCAGTATTATAGTAGTTATATTCTTGTATATAGGAGGCAGTATTACAGTAGTTATATTCTTGTATATAGGGAGCAGTATTATAGTAGTTATATTCTTGTATATAGGGGTAGTATTATAGTAGTCATATTCTTATATATAGGGGGCAGTATTATAGTAGTTATATTCTTGTATATAGGGGCAGTATTATAGTAGTTATATTCTCGTACATGGGTCAGTATTGTAGTAGTTATATTCTTGTGTATAGGAGCAGTATTATAGTAGTTATATTCTTGTATATAGGGAGCAGTATTATAGTAGTTATATTCTTGTATATAGAGGCAGTATTATAGTAGTTATATTCTTGTATATAGGGGCAGTATTATAGTAGTTATATTCTTGTACATAGGGGCATTATTATAGTAGTTATATTCTTGTATATAGGGTCAGTATTATAGTAGTTATATTCTTGTATAGAGGGGCAGTATTATAGTAGTTATATTCTTGTATATAGGAGGCAGTATTATAGTAGTTATATTCTTGTATATAGGGGCAGTATTATAGTAGTTATATTCTTGTATATAGGAGCAGTATTATAGTAGTTATATTCTTGTATATAGGAGGCAGTATTATAGTAGTTATATTCTTGTATATAGGAGCAGTATTATAGTAGTTATATTCTTGTATATAGGGGCAGTATTATAGTAGTTATATTCTTGTATATAGGGGCAGTATTATAGTAGTTATATTCTTGTATATAGGGGGCAGTATTATAGTAGTTATATTCTTGTACATAGAGAGCAGTATTATAGTAGTTATATTCTTGTATATAGGGAGCAGTATTATAGTAGTTCTAATCTTGTATATAGGGCCAGTATTATAGTAGTTATATTCTTGTATATAGGGAGCAGTATTATAGTAGTTCTAATCTTGTATATAGGGCCAGTATTATAGTAGTTATATTCTTGTATATAGGGACAGTATTATAGTAGTTATATTCTTATATATAGGAGGCAGTATTACAGTAGTTATATTCTTGTATATAGGGAGCAGTATTATAGTAGTTATATTCTTGTATATAGGGATAGTATTATAGTAGTCATATTCTTATATATAGGGGGCAGTATTATAGTAGTTATATTCTCGTACATGGGTCAGTATTGTAGTAGTTATATTCTTGTGTATAGGAGCAGTATTATAGTAGTTATATTCTTCTATATAGGAGCAGTATTATAGTAGTTATATTACTGTATATAGGGAGCAGTATTATAGTAGTTATATTCTTGTATATAGGAGCAGTATTATAGTAGTTATATTATTGTACATGGGTCAGTATTGTAGTAGTTATATTCTTGTACATAGGGGGCAGTATTTAAGTAGTTATATTCTTGTATATAGGGAGCAGTATTATAGTAGTTATATTCTTGTATATAGAGGCAGTATTATAGTAGTTATATCCTTGTATATAGGGGCAGTATTATAGTAGTTATATTCTTGTATATAGGAGGCAGTATTATAGTAGTTATATTCTTGTATATAGGAGCAGTATTATAGTAGTTATATTCTTGTATATAGGGGCAGTATTAGGGCGGGTTCACACATGGCGGAATTGCACTTAAATTCCGCTGCGGACACTCCGCAGCGTTAATCCGCAGCGGAGCCGTTTCTCCATTGACTTTCACTTTAATTTCGCAGTGTTCGTTTACACGATGCGTACAATTCCGCTGCGGAGCATAGGCTGCGGAGCGGAATGTGGTGTCCGCAGCATGCTCTGTCTGTTGCGGAGCAGTGGCGGACTGGTTGCGGACTCATGGCGGAATTTCTCCATTGACTTCAATGGAGATTCTAAGTTCCGCAATGAAGTCCGCAGCTGTCATGCACATGTCATGTGTGCTGCGGATGCGTCTTGCTTTTTTCACTTGACATTTCTTCATTCTGGCTGGACCTATGTATTTCTAGGTCTACAGCCAGACTGAGGAAGTCAATGGGGCTCCCGTAATGACGGGAGCGTTGCTAGGAGACGTCAGTAAATAGTCACTGTCCAGGGTGCTGAAAGAGTTAAGCGATCGGCAGTAACTGTTTCTGCACCCGGGACAGTGACTACCGATCCCAATATACATGTATCTGTAAAAAAAAATGAAGTTCGTACTTACCGAGAACTCCCTGTTTCTGTCTCCAGTCCGGCCTCCCAGGATGACGTTTCAGTGTAAGTGACGGCTGCAGCCAATCACAGGCCAAGCACAGGCTGCAGCGGTCACATGGACTGGAGCGTCATCCAGGGAGGTCGGGCTGGATGCCGAAGGAGGGACGCGTCATCAAGACAACGGGCGGTAAGTATGAATTTCTTTTACTTTCACTAGGGAAAGTGCTGTCCCTTCTCTCTATCCTGCACTGATAGGGAGAAGGGAAGCACTTTTCCCGCAGTCCGCAGCAGCTAGTCCGCATCAATTTTCTGCACATTTTGTGCAGATCCGCAGCCGTAATCCGCAACCCGGATTAGGTGCGGCATTGATGCGGACAGTTGCGGAGGAATTCCGCCATGTGTGGTCATGCCCTTATAGTAGTTATATTCTTGTATATAGGGGCAGTATTATAGTAGTTATATTCTTGTATATAGGGGGCAGTATTATAGTAGTTATATTCTTGTACATAGAGAGCAGTATTATAGTAGTTATATTCTTGTATATAGGGAGCAGTATTATAGTAGTTCTAATCTTGTATATAGGGCCAGTATTATAGTAGTTATATTCTTGTATATAGGGAGCAGTATTATAGTAGTTCTAATCTTGTATATAGGGCCAGTATTATAGTAGTTATATTCTTGTATATAGGGACAGTATTATAGTAGTTATATTCTTATATATAGGAGGCAGTATTACAGTAGTTATATTCTTGTATATAGGGAGCAGTATTATAGTAGTTATATTCTTGTATATAGGGATAGTATTATAGTAGTCATATTCTTATATATAGGGGGCAGTATTATAGTAGTTATATTCTCGTACATGGGTCAGTATTGTAGTAGTTATATTCTTGTGTATAGGAGCAGTATTATAGTAGTTATATTCTTCTATATAGGAGCAGTATTATAGTAGTTATATTACTGTATATAGGGAGCAGTATTATAGTAGTTATATTCTTGTATATAGGAGCAGTATTATAGTAGTTATATTATTGTACATGGGTCAGTATTGTAGTAGTTATATTCTTGTACATAGGGGGCAGTATTTAAGTAGTTATATTCTTGTATATAGGGAGCAGTATTATAGTAGTTATATTCTTGTATATAGAGGCAGTATTATAGTAGTTATATCCTTGTATATAGGGGCAGTATTATAGTAGTTATATTCTTGTATATAGGGAGCAGTATTATAGTAGTTATATTCCTGTATATAGGGGGCAGTATTATAGTAGTTATATTCTTGTACATAGAGGGCATTATTATAGTAGTTATATTCTTGTATATAGGGGCAGTATTATAGTAGTTATAATCTTGTATATAGGAGGCAGTATTATAGTAGTTATATTCTTGTATATAGGGGGCAGTATTATAGTAGTTATATTCTTGTACATAGGGGGCAGTATTATAGTAGTTTTAATCTTGTACACTGTGTTGGAAAATGTGACGGATTATCGGACTTTCAAATGACGGATTAAAGGAATTTCATTGTGTATCTATTGCTAGAATAGTTAAATATCTAATATAAATGCAGGAAAGCTCTAGCTGCTTTCTTGGAAGCATCATTCCATATAATTTAATTATATTCATGCATATAGTACAGGGTATTTTAAAAATAAAAAAAAAACACAACCAGTCAATGGCCTAAAGCTGAAAAGCAGTTAATTCAGGCAGCCATCTGCAAACACAAACGCACTCAGATAATTTGGTATGCCGGCTAACTTATCCATTTAGAATCTGATCGATAGGGTAATTACTATCTGTTGAGTCTAGCAGTGTCCATTTAGTGGGAGATGTCATGGAGATGACCCTTTTTCTAAGCATTTCCTGTGGCTAAATCTCCTGCTTTCATTTCATGAAAGACATTGGGAGTCATTTGAGAGATTAGTCAGGCAGGTTGTAGTGTGGGGATGGCGGTGAGATGCGCAGAACTTGACTTACCGTCAGTCGTAACCTCATTTTATAACACAGGGATTATCTAGATAAACACCATATGTCTGCTCCAGCAAGGGAATGTGTTGCAGGCGGGTTAACCCCTTTGTGGATTAAATATATTGTACTTTGAAAAAGTAGAGCTTCCATTGAGGGCTTACAGATAGAAGCTGGTCATAGGTTCATCAATTAGAAGCATTAATACTTCTACCCTGTCCCCCAAAGACAGACTTTTGCATATCAAAAAGTCTAAAGATCTTATACCTGGACCAGCAGTGGTAGTTTTGGGGGGAGGTAGTCAGTGTTGGACTGGAGTTCTTTGGGCCCACCAGAGAAAATAATTTGAAGGGCCAACCCTCCATCTATACAGAACTCTGTAAATATTGCTATCATCATTACACACACAGGATATATCTTCAAAAGGGTCTAATAGATTAATTGTGAATAAACCCATAAGAAATAGACCATAGTAGTAAGTGTTTGGCTCCAGGATCAGCTTCAAATGTGGTGGCCTTCTGATGGACCGTTAGGATAATAGGCACACCGGAGGATCCTCTGGTACTTTGGTAAGTCAATCTAACCCTGGAACTAAAGCCCCTATTACAACGGCAAATTTTGGCCGGTAAAATGAGCGCCGATGATCGGCGCTCATTTGCTCCCTGTCACAAGGAGCTATGTATGAAGACGAGTAGTCGTTACTCCGATCGGTCGTCCCCATACATTATTATCATGTCGGCAGCGCGTCTCCCTGTTTACACAGGGGGTGTCCTGCCGACAACGATAATCTTTCAGTTTTTTAAAATGATACGATCAGCAGGTGATCGAGCATTTGCCATTTCATCTGCTAATTGCTGCCCTGTTTACACAGGGCAATTATCGGGAACGAGCCTTCTGTGAATGATTGTTTGCCCGATAACTGCCCTGTGTAAAACCCCTTTTATACTCCTGCATCACATCAGATCAAATCCAGTAATATCAATTGGCCATTTAAGAAATGAAGGTTTGAGTTAAAGGGGTTTTCCGAGATAAAATGACTATGTGTTAATGCTATTTATTAATGTAAATACATTTGTAATATACTTACATTTTCCAAAGTGGCCCCCGTTCCCAGATGCTGGCGTGGGGTACTTGACGGGTGATGTCACACTCTGGCCGCTGTGTTGATCTTCAATTCTTTTCCGGGTATACGACACGTCACTTGTGATGTGCCGTGTATGGGCTGTTCTGTTGCACACCCCATAACGCGCATGCGCGGTCCTTACTGTTCTCGCGGTCCCTGCTGTTCTCGAGACAACAGCAGGGACCGCGGTACAACAGGACAGCCCATACACGGCACATCACAAGTGACGTGTCACATCCCCGCAAAAGAATTGAAGATCAACACAGCGGCCAGAGTGTGACGTCACCCGTCATGTACCCCACAGCAGGAAAATGTAAGTATATTACAAATGTATTTACATGAATAAATTACAAACATTAACACATAGTCATTTTATCTCGGACAACCCCTTTAAGTTATGCTTCTGAGAACCACAATGTAAATGATTGTTTTCCAGCAGCATAATATGGGGTAATTGGGTACAAACCACCCTCTGAAATCAACATACAATTCAAAAGCCAGGACCCATGGAGGAGGTCATGAATGAGGAGCCATCCTCTCATCTCAACAGGCCCTAACATGGCATCTAAGGGGCCATCGGAAACACACAGACCTTTTAAAAAGTATATTAGGGTTAACTAAAAAAAATCCTAATATAGTCCTTGCTTAAATTCAGATCACAAAAGATCCTTTTCCCAAAACCTTCTGTAATTTCTTAGAGTGAACTCTTTATGATGCTCATCTTTTTTTTCTAAAAGTTGGAGCGATGTAAGAAAAGAGGACAATTTTACCGAAGATGGCCAAAGCAAAAAACTGGGATATCCCTACGAAAAAATCGTTAAAACCCGGCATTGTTCCTTGAGATAAGGGCCTCTTGGTATTATATGCTTGATCGTTGGTTGACCAAGAAATGGTTTCTTCGCTACTTGAGGGAACCATTATTAAACAATTGTATTTTCCCTAATTATTTGTTTTAGACTAATATGTCATCAAGTACTTCTTCAATGTAAGAAATAAGAGTCATTATAAAGCCCCCTCAAAACAAAGGTAGGACTCAAGGCAAGAAGATGCATCTTAAGAAGCTTTGCAAACAATCCTTTGGGGTTAAGGATCTATAAACAAGATATGACTGCATAACTTTGAGTCTTTACATTTGAAATACCGAAGACATTTCTGCTCACCATTGTAAGGAAACGACATTCACATAAACCTTTGTATGTCGAAGCTGCTGAAAAACAACATTAAGATGCAAAATATGATTTCGAATTTCAGGAAACCTAAACCAGTTTAATAGAAGAGCAGAGCAGGGGAACATATTGTGAAGTCTATTTTTCCTTAGGAGATTATGAAAATAAAGATTAGTATTGGAAACCAAATTACAAATAGAAGCCATTGTACATTGAGGAGAATTCAACGTCTTCCCATTTTGATGTGAGTACGGCTATATGAAAATGTATGCGTTATGTTAAGTGTCATATGGCCTGAACCAGAAAACATTCATCAAAGTCCAAAGTCTTACCTCCATCCTTTACTTTACAAAGATAACAGGATTTATTTATTTTTGGCCATGTCCATTGGTTTGAATTAACTACAACTTGATGGGTGCAGCCATATCCCTTAAAGGGTTGAAATAAATAGATATTCATGTAATGTATGGACTCCAGAAGTCTTCTAAAGCGAGTGACCTTCCATTCTGACTTTGGGTCGGCCAGGGGACCACCCACTATTAACTCAAATATCATAATACGGCTTATCGAAACGGAATGTCCAAAATAGCAATTCATTAAAAGGTGAGATCTAGCCAAAATGATCTTCTGCTATGTCAAGGCTACTGTTCAAAATATCTCTTCAGTGGAGCTCATGACAACCACCACCAATTTACATTAAAACTGGGCTGTGCTGCTCAGATGTTTCATTTACAGTTGGGCAGCATGGGGGCTTAGTGGTTAGCACTGTAGCCTTGCAATAATGGTGTCTTGGGTTCGAATCCAACTGTGGACAGGGTGTAACTTTTTTCTGGAGTAGTTACCAAATAGTTCAAGTATTTTATGTTTCCTCACTTTTATGCACCTTCCCGTGAGAAAACGGGAAGGTACCCATGGCTAACAGAAGTCTATGTGCCCGCTATTTTGGGTCGTAATTACGAGCCGTAATAACGGGTGTTTTTACGGTCGTGTGCATGAGGCCTTATTAAATAAATGCTATTTATATGGAAATAAATGTCTATATTGTTTATTTTAGTTGTCTGTTTTTTTACAACTTTATTAAACTTTATAAAAACAATGTTGTCCCATTAGGGAACTTTTACCTATAATATAATATAATGTAATATAAAATAATAAAGCATTGGAATACCTCTATTTTCCATTAAATTACTGCGTGTCAGTGAAAAACTGACAGGCACCTATTAGGTCATGTTTAAGGCACAGCCTGATAGGCAAATATCTATGGCAGCCATGGGGACCTTTATTATGCCCTTGGCTGCAGTATTTAACTGTTGCCCCCCCCCACAATTGTGTCATGGGGGTCGGCGATGGGGCCCTATCCCTTTGTTTTCATTGGTGAGATGCCGCAGTACGCATTGGTCGCGGCATCTAAGGAATTAAAGGGCTGAGTTATCTCTGATATTAGCCGTTACCGCAGAAGGCCATTTGTCAATCACAGCCGTCCTCCCACGGCTCCTGCATTCCAAATGTACGTCACATGGCGCCAAAGTTGGCGCTAAACTTTGGTTGTGAAAGAGTTCCATAAAAGGGACTTACCAGGATTATCTACTGATGGCCCATCCTTAGGATAAGCTATGATTGTTTAATTGACGGGGTCGATCAGAAGAACAATGGGGCAGCATCACTTGTTGGTTATTTAAGACATGACGGCCCATCCATACATATATAGGGCTGCACTGCAATACCAGGCACAGCCACATGTACTGCCCTTTAATTTTGATGATTTCAGGGTTTTGTGGCATCGTCTATGGATATGCCATCACCAGGGGCATACACAGACAGTAGTGGGCCCCTGTGCAACAACAGTATATAGATCACTTACTCTCCCAATACTTTAACACAGATATACTCCCTTCGGGTTCTTTAACAGTCCATAAATAATTGTGAACTATTAAATTCATTAGCTAAGTCTCTTATATGTAATCTAACAGTCAGTGGGAAGCCAGTTTTAAGGTGGCAGTGGTTTTTGTTTTCTACTGGGCCCTACTGCAGCTGCACAGGTTGCACATATGTTATGTCCGCCCCATCAATAAATATTCTTGGTCCATTCATTGGTCTATCATTGAACATTCCTAGAGAACCCCTTTAATAAGTATTGGTCACCAGAATCTATCTCTTGGTCAGCTCCTCCATACATAAAACTGCGTTCTCAGTGCAGTGCTGACAGTATCAGAAATAGATAGGTAATAGAGGTGTATGATGAAGGTATATCCAGCACTCGATATAAAAGTTATAAGGTTTATTAGGTCATGTTAAAACAGAGTTTAAAACAAAAATCCCGGGACCACGCTTACGCGTTTGAGACCAATGAGGTCCTTAATCATAAGCTAATTTTAAACTCTGTTTTAACATGACCTAATAAACCTTATAACTTTTATATCGAGTGCTGGATATACCTTCATCATACAACTCTATTACCTTGATTACCTGCTGTCGACACAGGACTTCATGGGGAATATCTATGAGCACCTGCAGCAACTGGATATATTCACATCAACTTTCTCCAACTAACGCATTGGAAACGCAGTGGAAATGTGGTGAGCGAACTTTTTGTAATTCATCCATTTTTCTGAAATGGATACCCAGGTATAGGAACCATGTACGACACTTGGCCTGGTGCTTGTCACCAGGAGTCAAAGGCAACCACCATTTTTTAATTCAATTGCTTAAGCTGATCCACCCCATATGTCTTAAATTAAATAGAAAATGACATCTCAAATGTATCTGGTTGCTATGGGCACCATATACAATAAGAAGAAATTACTGGCTTTATTCTATGTATCTTAGGCCCCATGCACACGGCCATGCCGTAAATAAACGGGAAGGTGTCTGTGAACAATAGAAGTGATTGCGTCCGTAATTGCGGACGATATTTACGGTCGTGTGCATGGGGCCTTATACAGCATAAGCTTTTCTGGACTTTTCTGCTACATTCATGCTGGCATGAAAGCAGTTAAATATTGCACTCCCTGTGAGTAAGATGGACATTATCCAGAACTTTAGACTACTGGTTCCAAGCCTGGCACAATAAACATTAAAGTTAATTTGTGGTGCTCTTTACTTGATGAGTGGTGTGTGCATGGCTGATTCACATCTCGTGGAGTAACCAGACCTCTCGCTGTATATAATTTATAATGTTTACATGCTTCCAGAGCACTTCTGATTTGCTGCCTATATCCCACATTCTGCGGTTTCTATATTATTCCCAAGATTTCAGCGCCGTCATTTCCATTTCACACAAATTATTTTGATTCAATCAATGCAAACGGGAGGGATCATTAACAACAGCCAGGCATGGCGTGGAAAGTGGCTCCTATTTAGCTGTATGTGCACATAAAAAAATCTACATACTGCAATTTCATACATATAACATTTGCCTGATTTGCTTAAACGCTATGTACACCTTTGAAAACTTTCTTTTTTTTTCTTTAATTAAAATGTTCTATCCGTGTGATCGGTGCAACTTTGTAATTACATTTTATGACAAATTAGTTTTACTTTTTGAGATACAGCTGCTTTATATCCTGTTTACAGAGCAGCTGTATCTAGCGCCGAAACCTGTATCCGTCAGGTCCGCGGTACTGACGGGTTCAGTGACAGCGAGTCCTGCGTGTCTCTATGAACTTCGATGTGATCGATAACAGCTCGACCCTGCGGGTCAGAGACACAGGACCCACTGTCACTGAACCCGTCAGTCTTGCTGAACTCACGGACTCTTGGCTCAGCGCTAGATACAGCTGCTCTGTATATAGGATACAAAGCAGATGTATCTCACAAAGTAAAACTAATTTTTAATAAAAAAAAGTATTTAGAAAGTTGATCCAAGCACACTGATAGACATTTTTATATGCATATGTATATATATATATACATATATATATATATATATATATATATATATATATATATATATATATATATATATATATATATCACCAGGGGTGTACATAGCTTGTCTAGTTTAGAAAACCCATTTTAACATAGACTATTAGGAAATTCTGAGATAACAGATTGGGGGTCCTCAGTTCTGGATCCTCATTTCTTGGTCAGAGTGGAGAGCAGTTACAAAGAGTGTCTCTTGCTTTGGAGGACCTGTCCTGTCCTGCATTACACAGACTACCCATTGATTTTTTTGGACACTGTGTAATGCTTAGTTTCCCCTGTGGTGGCGCTGCAGGGAAATTAAACTGGGAGGCCTAGTAGGTGGACCCTTTGTGATCTGCTTGTTGCCAAGGGAACCTTCTAACAAGTATGAATTGTCCAAAGTGAAGAACCCCTTCAAAGTGACACTGTCACAAACTACTATTCGTATCTCCGACCAGGCCGTACAAAGCCACTTCTGACACGAAAGAAAATATGACACCCGAACCCATTCCTGTAGAGGTACGCAGGAGAGGCTTCTATACAAAGGCAACCAAACAGCCTTGTCTGATTCTGCATTTCCACTGGGATGTGGCTTTGAACACAATTTTATAGTTTATATAAAGATATATTATGAATAAAAACGTGATATTTTTTAAATTCTCTTACGGTATGTGCCCTGTAAACTCTTCTATAGTAGTATTGGATAGTACACCTCTTATCAGGTGAATATATCAAAAAGCAACCCTTAGTTTGGCGCTGTTCCCTTTTGGCGAAGTAATTAGCTGGTTTCTAGTGTTGCATAGCCAGAACCGACACTAGGTTGTTCACAGTAGAGAGTTCTTTAACCCTTTCAGGACGCAGCAATTTTTTGGATTTTTGTTTTAATTTTTTCCTCCCCACCTTCCAAAAGCCACAACATTTTTATTTTTCCGTCGATATAGCCATATGAGGGCTTGTTTTCTACGGGACAAGTTGTAGTTTTTCAAGGCAGAATTTATTGTACCATGTAATGTATTGGGAAACTGAAACAAAATTCTTTGTGGGGTGGAATAGGAAAAACAGCAATTCCTCAATATTTGAGGGGTTTAGTTTGTACGGATTTCACCATACAGTAAAAATGGCATGTTAACTTTATTCTAACTGTATATGATTACGGCGTAACAAATTTATACAGTTTTTTTTTTGTTTTGTTTTTTTTTTACTACTTTTACAAGGAAGAAACTAACTTAAAAAATTAAAATTTGTGCTTTGTCGCCACATTCTGAGAGCCATAACTTTTTTTTATTTTTCCATCGATTGAGTGGTATGAAGGATTATTTCTTGCGAGGCGAGGTGTTGTTTCTACTGGTATCATTTTGGGCTACATGAGACTTTTTGATCACTTCTTAATTAATTTTTTGTGGGATATGAAGTGACCAAAAAACAGCGATTCTGGTGGTTTATATTTTTTTCTTATTAAATAATGGTATATTGTAAAAGTACGGACGTCTATGGACACAGCAATACCAATTTTGTATATTTTTTCATTTTATACATTACTTCAGAGGAAAAATGGCAAAAGTGGAGTTTTTGAACCTTACATTTTTTTTATTTTTTTTTACACTACCAAAAACATTATTTAACTTTTCTTACACATTTCATTAGTCCCCCTAGGGGACCTGAACCAGCGATCGTTAGATCACTGGTATAATACACTGCAATACTAATGTATTGCAGTATATTGTCATTTTTACAGGCATCTGGCCACAGGCAGGGCTTAAAGAGGCTCTGTCACCAGATTGTAAATGCCCTATCTCCTACATAATCTGATTGGCGCTGTAATGTAGATAACAGCAGTGGTTTTTATTTTGAAAAACGATCATTTTTGAGCAAGTTATGAGCAATTTTAGATTTAGTTTCTTAATGCCCAACTGCTCATAATTTGCTCAAAAATGATCGTTTTTCAAAATAAAAACCACTGCTGTTATCTACATTCCAGCGCCGATCAGATTATGTAGGAGATAGGGCACTTATAATCCGGTGACAGAGCCTCTTTAACAGGAGATGAAAAAAGGCAGCTCTGGGGGCCTTCAGTAGCCCCCTGGGTGGCCATGACAACCATTCAAGCCCCCCCCCCCCGCTCCCGTTGTGGAGGGCAATGAGCTGTCATAAAGGGATGCCCTTCTTTTTAACATCTTAGATGCTGCGATCTTGCTTGATTGCAGTATCTTAGGGGTTAAACGGCTAGAAACAGCGCGATTGCTATTCCTGCTCGTTAGTCCCGGGTTTCAGCTGTAATACACAGCTGACACCTGCTGCATACGGAACAGGCTCAGTGGGTGAGCGCACTCCAAACATCCCCACCCTCACCATAACCCAATAGTACGTAGTAGTGCGCAAAGAGGTAAATAATGATAATAATATTGATACAGGCAACGCGTTTCGGAAGGCAGTATGACAGGGATAAAGGAGTGTTGGGAAGATACAAATATTTATACTGAAAAAAACGGGAGAAAAAACTGACAGTGAGAAGGTCAAGGGTTTATAAATGTTACATAAATGTTATGCAAGGGTAAGAATGAATAACACATACAGGAGTGCAGCATTTAATTATACAATTATGGTGTTGAGTTTGTTGGCGTAACCGGGGAGATTATTCGAATGATTCAGAGAGTGGCTTCTCTGCTTATGCTGGTGATCGTACTGACTTTGTTGCCTGGTCGAGTCCACTGACAGGACCAGGGTAACCAGTATCTAAGTGAGCTCACAGGGGTGTGAGTAGGGATTGGGCGTGGGCTTTCTGGGGAAGATCGGAGCCGCGGGGCACAGGGACACTGAAGCGGCTCCATGCATCCTATATGAGTGCTGGTGCTCCGCGCACATTGGCCAGAGCTGTGGCATCCTTGGCAACCGAGGTTACTTAATAATAGACTGGTGGCACTGTAACAATGCTGCAGGCATAGTAGAGAATATTCCTTTGTGCTGATTCTCAAAGCCGGGATTTGTTGCATTAATATGACACTATGCTACATTGTCAAAGTCTTATTATGTTTAAGTTATATTGGATACCTGGCAATGGCAAGCTAATTTGTTGGCTTGCTTACCTGTATAAAAATAAAAATAGTGGACAATGTGCAACAGACAATGTGCTGATAGAGAACGTAAATTATATGCATATGTAGGTAAAGGTAACATAGTAGGTAAACATAAAAATACGATCATCAAGACATACACAAAAATCGCAACTAAGAAAAAAAAAATCTCATACTTACCCAGAATTCTATGCTTCTTTGTCCAGGCCGGACGTTCCATCCCATGTGACTGCTGCAGCCAATCACAAGCTGCAGCGGTCACATGGAATGAAACGTCATCCCAGGAGGCCGGGCTGCAGGACGGCAGAGGGACGCGTCTCCATGGCTATGGGTAAGTATGAAACTTTTTTTTACCAGCAGTTTTCTGCAGCAGGGATTCTGGCACCACAATTTGGTGCGGTGCTTCATCCAGAATTCACACGCGCGACCAGAGCGGATACGCTGTGTGCTTTTACGCAGTATGCCCGCCCTGTGTGAACATACCCAAAAAGTCCCAGAAAACCCCCAGAAATGAGTGAATGTGGGTCCTCTATCAACATTACTTTCCAAAAAGGCTCTCTTCAGGACATGTCCTGGACCTTAATTCAACATTATGGCCCTTAAACTGAATTTCAATGACTATATATCTATTCATAACATGCTGTATAGAATATTTGTTTCGTAAAATAGCTCAATCAAGTGGTATGTGGGTTATAGGCCCACAAGGTATAAGTCCTAGTTGGAACTGCCCCTATAGCTACAGCAATCACTAACTAAGGATATAAATTAAGGTACACAGGCTCTTTACAGACATATTTACCATGTGTTGACTATGTCAGAGCAAATCTCCACAACAATATAAATGAATGAATGGTCTGGTTATCATTTGTATTTTATTCAAGCAAGACCCGATCTGGTTCCAAATGGTTAATTCGACAATCCTTGGAGATTTACTAATGATTCTGGGTTATGTGAGCCTCCATTCATAATGTTGGCTCAGTAATACATTTTCAGGGCACATCCTCAGACGTATTATGACTTGAAGTGATCTTGACAGGGAATGGAAGATTGTCTTTCTCTTTAGAGAAGGCCCCAGAGTGTTCCCTCCATGCGACCTCCTCAGACCTTGGCTCTACATTAGACTTATTGTCCTGAGAGAAGATTCAGTTACGGCACCCAATTCATTTCGTATAGTGCTCTATACTTTATGCTCGTTGGCAGCTAACTTGTAAAATTTTATTACTAGTCCTTTTTTTGTTTCCTTGATGGAAAACAATTATTCTATCATCAGCTGTGCGTACAGCTGCATTCCTTGATATATGAATTGCTTATTTTCCCTTCCTATATAACCAATTAGTCAAAGTACAGTAGACGTATGAAGTATGTGTTCACTGTATGATTTATTGTTTTTGGGGCCAATAAGTCCATATTATTCCCAAGCCAACATCGTAGGTTTAAAGTGACTTCCAACAGTTAACATTGTGTAGTTTTTAAGTTTAACATTCTATGCAAAATAATTTCTAAATACATCTTTAGGGCATGGCCACACGTGGCGGATTTCCTCCGCAACTGTCCGCATCAATGCCGCACAGAATCTGCGTTGCAGATTCTGCTGCGGATCTGCCCAAAATGTGCAGTAAATTGATGCGGACTAGCTGCTGCGGACTGCGGTAAAAGTACTTCCCTTCTCCCTATCAGTGCAGGATAGAGAGAAGGGACAGCACTTTCCCTTGTGAAAGTCAAAGAAATTCATACTTACCGGCCGTTGTCTTGGTGACGCGTCCCTCCTTCGGCATCCAGCCCGACCGCCCTGGATGACGCGGCAGTCCATGTGACCGCTGCAGCCTGTTATTGGCCTGTGATTGGCTGCAGCCGTCACTTAGACTGAAACGTCATCCTGGGAGGCCGGACTGGAGACAGAAGCAGGGAGTTCTCGGTAAGTATGAACTTCAATTTTTTTTACAGGTTGCTGTATATTGGGATCGGTAGTCACTGTCCCGGGTGCAGAAACAGTTACTGCCGATCGCTTAACTCTTTCAGCACCCTGCACAGAGACTATTTACTGACGTCTCCTAGCAACGCTCCCGTCATTACGGGAGCCCCATTGACTTCCTCAGTCTGGCTGTAGACCTAGAAATACATAGGTCCAGCCAGAATGAAGAAATGTCAAGTTAAAAAAGCAAAACGCATCCGCAGCACACATAACATGTGCATGACAGCTGCGGACTTCATTGCGGAAATTAGAATCTCCATTGAAGTCAATGGAGAAATTCCGCCATGAGTCCGCAACCAGTCCGCCACTGCTCCGCAACAGACAGAGCATGCTGCGGACACCAAATTCCGCTCCGCAGCCTATGCTCCGCAGCGGAATTTTACGCATCGTCTAAACGAACACTGCTAAATTAAAGTGGAAGTCAATGGAGAAACGGCTCCGCTGCGGATTAACGCTGCGGAGTGTCCGCAGCGGAATTTAAGTGAAATTCCGCCACGTGTGAACCCAGCCTTATAGAGATTGGAGCTCAGTTTTCCTGATACAGAGCTCCAAATGCCCTGCATAGACATAGGGTTAATTAATAAAATTCTGGTTGCCTGTAGTCACCATTAGGGGGAGCTTAGGAGCTTACTGCATACCATTTAGGGCAAGGTACACACTGTGTTTTGTCCTCACAGCTGGGAATACACTGGGAAAAGCTCACGAAGTATACGTTAAATGGAGGTAGTGACAGATGCCTAACAGTAGCATCCAAAACCCATAGGCTATAAAGGCATCTGTTTTTCGTATACATCATTAAAAGCTATTGAAATGCTCCCAAAGTATAGGCTTAATGGAGGTTGTGACCGATGCCTAACAGTGGCATCAGTCCCCCCTAGATTAATATGGGATCCATTTAATGGATATTTGAACGAATGCCTGTGATGTATGCCATACATGGAGATCTATCAGACATAGTCTAATATGTTATCCGTTTAACAGGGACTTTTTTTTACAGGATACCCCAGGATGGAATAGTGTTGTCTACTACTCTTCTTTTTTCTGAAGACTTAATTTGAGTTGGAAATCTAATTAAAGGGAACCTGTCACCAGCATTTCACCAATTGAACTCTACTCACCCCTCGTTGGCCGCTGCTGTCAAAAGTTCATTGCCGTTATCCCCTCTCCTAAACCACTCCTCCGACCATAAATAACGGTCTGCAAATATTTTGCACCTTTTATAGTAATAATCCGTCCGTCTCGTTCATTCCGCTTCTTATACCCGCCCCCCGCCGAAAAGTGGCCTGCCCTGAATGACAAAATCTTGTCTGAGATAGCATGCATGTGCCCGTCATGTATGGTCCGATACCCTTCCCTGCTTCGTCTGGGCCTCAAATCTAGTTCCTGCGTATGTGCCGCCATGGTGTCCTATTGTGTGCATGCACCACAACAGGACATCGATACACAAGCGCGGTATGTCGTGTGTGTGGGGGGAGGTGAGGAGCTGTCAGTCAAAAGTACGGAGGCGAGGTTAACTCGCAACGCTTGAGGAATGACAATATGACTCTTTTCTAACAAAGATATGACTCTTTTATGCTCATTAGCATACAGTGCGGGAATACAAAAAAGATACAGAGCCGACTTAGAAGATACTTATAAGTTACATATACATGATATTTCACCCACTTCCACCAGGTATTGCTGGTTTAATAGGAGAAATGCTGGTGACAGGTTCCCTTTAAAGAGGTAGAAATTGGTCCACACTTCCGAATAGATGATGTAACAATTCAGTTGCTTTTCCAAAAAATGGTAATTTAGGACTGCACACACTCCCAGGACCCCACACCTCATGTTAAAGAGTACGCAACCAGCCCCTTTCCAGTCATTCCTGAACATGGAGTCTATGGGATACAACAAAACGAGGCATTCGCATCTGGGTATATGCAGCCAGACACACCTAAAGAGACCAACTTAAAAAGGGGTTGTCATGATGGGATGACCCCTTCACATTTTATATCATCTTTTTAGCTTTAATGGGTTCCATAACTGTCCAATTTGCCGTGATTGGAATGATTTTTACATTGATAATTGTCCGGATAATAATAAAAATTGGGATGACACCATTTTTGCTTCGACCCACATCAGAAACATTGAAGCTATTTTTGTAAAACACTAGGAATAAAGTAGCAAAATAAATCGACACAGAATAATTTGAAGTTCTCATTAAACTGAATTGAACTGTCTAAAACTATTGATGCGTTGATCGTCATTGTGATACTTCTTGATTAAACATCGGAGGAGTGATTATTACAAATCATCAATAGGATAAAATTAAAATTTCCTATTATATTAATAAATTTAGAAAAGTCATATTCTGTATAATATCATTTACTGAAATGTCATATTCTAAATTTGAGGTCTTCATTTTGTAACCCTGAGCGAGCTTGGTAACAAACAACACATGGAGTGAAAATATTAATTACAGGTACATGGAACCCATGGTAATACTTAATTGACTCAATCCCGTATGGAGGAGGAAGGGTACCTGTGTTATTCCCACTGTCAAGTCTAATGTTTGCCAGAATCTTACAGCAGTCAGTGGGGGACTCAATCTGTCATCTTAAATCAGTGATCCAGTCCTGGAGACGTTCACAGCAATACTAGCAGGTACATATCCAGGCATTCTGCTCCAGAACAGAGATATCACATTCCCGGGCATTGACACATGTGAGCCGAGGAGCTGGTAATGTGATTTGTACATCCGTTTACACTGAGCAGAAGAACAATGGATTTCCTACAGGTGCAAATCCAAACCTTGTATCATCTAAAATAGGAAGGATTTTTACGTAAAATGCATCTTTTTTACCTTTTAGGGACAAGTACCTGATTTTTAAAGGGCAAAATTCTGCACCGATACCATGCACCACAGGATCAATAAATTTAATTCTGACAGGAGATGTTCTGCTCGTGCTTGTATGGGTTTCCAGGGACAGTTTCTGCTCAAATGAAGGGTCAGGGGGTAGCTAAAGGGGGTTCCGAGGTAACAGACACGCCCAGGCCCACAGCCCCCTCTGCCACATTATAAATGGCACATGGTAGGTGGGGACCATGTTACAGATTGTGCATTGGGGACCAGAAGCTACAAATTACACCTATGTGAATGGCCCCCTGACGATACCTAGTAACAGCTGATCAGCTGTGAACACCCAGGGAAGTGGGGCCAAGTGTTAAGGATAAATGAAGAATTACACCTCGCCAACTGAAATCAATGTGCCATCCGTTTGGTGCATGAGACAGGTCCTCCAGAGGAAGAGACGATCACTGTAGAAACTCGACTAATATAAGGGGATGCCAAGTTAAAGACCCTCATCTATTACATTCACAAAAATGGGGGAAAAAACAGCACTGTTTATCTATCAAAGTGGTGCAAACCACAGGGACGTTGGCCCACCAGTCCCATTATTGTCATCTATAACATTCATATGCCCTAGCAGGGCATATATAAAGGGGATGTCTAAGGCAGGCAACTTTTTTATTCCCCTTCCATCCTCCAAAAACAGGCTGAGATAACTTGGCTTGATATGATATTTCCCAATAACTTATATGTACATGCGCTTGATAAAGGAAAGCCCTAATGGGGATGGAACCAATGCAAGTGCTTTCTCTGAACAGCGCTATGTAATATGTTGGTGCTATATATACTAAACTATAATATATAAAGATTAAAGTAAATTCCAAAATATTATATTTAAACAATATATCCAGCTGATATTGTTTGAACGTGAATAAACCATTAGATACAACCATTAAAAAAAATTCCCCCGAAATGATTACAGTTAGTAAAGTACCAAATGGGCTTCACTTCTATATGGGGGAAACGGGGTGATCAGCACTTGGGACGGAAATCATGGCAATAGAGATTGTCATATGTTAGCCCCCAAGCCCTGGAGGCACATGAGGGAATGGCCATTCTCATTCTGCAGTCAACAATCTTAGATTCACCCGAATATAAAATTGTTCACTGTGAGCCATTTGTGGCATATCAGTGTTTTTTTATTCAAACCTCGAGGAGTTAATGAGCTCTTATCTAGTCAGGGTTCAAGCAAACAAAAATGGAAAGAAAAAAAAGTTACCGTTTAATTCTATAAGCCCCAAAAGAATGGAAAAACAATCTGCCAAAAAGATCTATGAATGGACATCAATGGATCGAATAATTTTTTTTTTTTACTGGACTAAATACTGTACTGCAGCCATTTTTTATTTTTGCCTTTTTTTCTTTATCTTGCAACAATTTTCCAATTTTTGTTTTAGTCTTTGTTCTTACTTTTTTTGTATGCCTAAATAAAGCAAGTGTGCACATAACCTTAAATAGACTGCCGTAACACCACATTATTGTTAGAAAATATTCCAAAAATTGTAATGTTTTTATTTTTTTATTTCCAAATTTGTTATGACCACCTACTAAAAAAATGCCCTAACCCGGGTACTGTACCTCACCCGCCACCCTAATTATATCCCTATTTAAAAAGGAAAAACTATTTCCAACAAGAAGTAATGATATCAAAAACAGCACAAACAACATTTCCCCAGTGGGATAACAGTGTATAAAAAAAATTGCTAACTGATCCTCCAAAAATTCCTTGCGGGTGACTAAATAGTCTGTTTGTTCTAATTATTTCAGAAGGAAAATATATTGGTTTGTTTTCGCGGCACAACAAGCATAAATCTTTCAAAAACAGCAGTTTACGGCCAAGTCAGCAGCAGTTCTAAAGGAACCAACATCTTCGTGTATCTGGAAGGTGAAGACGTATTTGTATGACACAATTACAGCCGCGATACCAGTAATTCAATCTTATAATATCATACACGTTGCAATTTCCTCTTCTTGTTTTATCTACAAGACATCAAGCCTTGTCCCCATCAGTAAACTGATTTGATATAGAGCTTTAACTAATATAAAAATATCTGGCAGCTTGTCTGTTTGTGGTAAGTGAATATCTACCGGGTTACACTTCGGAGCCGTACATTGTATATGTCAGGGTAATAAATTGCAATTAACCTGTGCATCTAAATGTGAAGATGAATCATTTTAATGAAGCGAGACACATAGCTTAATTTCAAGTGGGTAATATCTGGCGCTGCATAGCTCTGAGGAATCATCCAGCTCTCGGTATCTTAAGTGCCTTTTAAAGCCCTGTAGATTTGACATGAGAATGTGACATCAAAATAATGCATTCCAAGAAATACAATGCTTCTGACATTGAGGCAATGATTCTATGGAAAGACATTAGTGGGGTAACGAAAGGCGCGCTGGATCGTTTATTTTTCATAGACTTATCTACCTCACAGTGTCGCTGCTCTTCATCCTCCACTGTGCACGTGTCCTTGGCTGATAACCCCTTACGTTCCAGGTGCCTGGAATAAAAGAAAAACTGATAACTGTGGCGACCTACCGACTAGTACATAAGAAGTAAATAGTAGTTAAATCAATGCTTCAGTTTTGTTGAGTTAAGTTAAAGCCGTATTCACACAATGCAATTTGATGCAGTTTTTTTTATACATTTTTTCAGTCAGGATCGGATCAAAAAGAGAGATAAAAAAATTAAATGAAAATTTTGTGTGTGTATAGATATATATATAGTCCAGAAACAGATGAACACAGCACTCCAACTCCACCAAATATTAGGCCATGTGCACGTTCCCCAACTTAAATGTAGAAGAAGCCATAGGGCAAGGAAACAGCACCAGGACTTCAATGAAGATCTTCATTGAGGTCATGTTGCTGTTTCCTTGTCCTATGGTTTCTTTTATATAAATTGGTGTAAAAAAAAAGTTTTATGCACCGAAACTCCCTTGTGTGAACCTAGACTTAGAAATTATTTTAAAGAGGACATGTCAGCTCTTTTGAATTTAAAGGAATAGTGTCACGAATTTTTTTTTTTAACATCAGTTTGATTTTAGTCTTTTATTAAAAACTTTTATATTTATTTGTGTGTTTGTGTTTTACTTTTTTTTATTTTTACACTTTTTCTTCCCTATGGGGGCTGCCATTTTTTACTCCATTTCTGTATGTGTCGATTAACGACACATACAGACATGGAGTACGGCAGCTCCAGTCCCATAGTGAATGCGAACGGGGCCCGTTCCATCCACTATGGTGTACGCCGTCTGTGTGGGAACGGCGCATGCGCCGCTCCCACACAGTCAAAGTTGAACTGTGCGCCGTCCGGCGCCATTTTCCTGTGGACCGGAAGTCGCGGCCGGACAGTAAGATTACTACTTCCGGTCGCGGCTTCCGGACTTGTGCACATGGAGCAGACTGAGCGGACGGACCGGAGAGAGCGGCGGCGACTGGAGCAGGTAAGTGATTTCTATGTATGTTCGTGTTTCAGTGTGTGTTTACTGGTTTATGTAAACCTACTACACTGTGTGTTAGCTCAAAAAATGGCGACACACAGTGTAGGAGGTTTGACCGTTCAATCCCCTCGTTTCTCCCGGCACTAGCCAGGATAAAGGAGGGGGGGATTCTGAGAGCTCACTAGAGCGAGTGAGTTTTTCCCAATTTTGCAGCATAAAGCAATGTAGTTGCTTTACCACATGCAATGCTGCAATTTTGGGAATTGCTCCATCTAGTGACCAGCAATGGGAAATGTTATAAATTAGAATCCAATTGAATCCAATTTATAATATTTCCTGACTCGTGAAGAAAATAAAAAAAATTAGAACAATGTTTAATCACCCACACAATAATTGTTTAACTAAAAAAAAAAAATACATTTTTTGCTAACAACACATTCCCTTTAACAATTCTGAAGCATCTTTTCTTGCAACCATGAATTGTGCTGTTACTCTGTTATTCCTCCTAGAAATCTATGAATAAATTGACAACTGGGTGTTACCAGTTGGGGGTGTGTCCTTACACAGACTGACACTGTCCAATATGTGCTGACAGAGACTTTTTAGGGACACCCCACTTAGACAATGAGGAATGGTAACAGCCAGTTGTCAACTTATTCATAAATTATTAGGAGGGATATTAGAGGAATGGCACAATGCAGAGTTCAAAAAAAAAAAAAGATGCTCCAGAATTGTTATTTCATAGGGAATAAAAAGTATTTACTACAACAAACAGGAGAGCTGACAGGTCACCTTTAACCCTTTCCTGCGATTGGGCGTAACTGTACGTCCGAAATCAAAGTGATTTCCCGCAGACGGGCGTACAGTTACGCCCTGCAGATAAAGCGAGCACAGGAGCTGTGCGCGCTTTATCTTCAGCGGCTGACGGCTGTTATACACAGCTGACATGCCGCTGCAATGGCTGCGATAGCTGTTACCGCCGATCGCAGCCATTTAACCCCTTCAATGCGGCTGTCAATGACGTCCGCCGCATTGAAGTGGTTTACAGAGGGAGGGAGCTCCCTCTGTAACCCACGAACCCCCCCCCCCCCGGTGGTGGATCGCGGGTGGCGATTGTTGCTACGGCAACCAGGAAGCCGTTACTAGGCTTCCTGGTTGCCAAGGTACGATATCCTATTAGGTCCTGCCCGAGTCAGGACTTAATCGGCTAACTGTCAAATGAAAAATGACAGTTCCGATGCACTGCACTACATAAGTAGTGCAATGTATCGTAGCGGGGATCGGAAGACCAGATCTTCAAGTCCCCAGGTCAGTGTAAAAGAAAAAGTAAAAAATGTAAAAAAAAATGTGAAAGAAAAATAAATAAATAAAAGTTAATAAATAATAAATAAATAATAAAAACAACACTTGCCCTGTTTCCCTGATCAACTCCTTAATTATTAAAAAAACATGAAAATATGAAAAAAAACTATACATAATAGGTATTGCCGCGTTCGGAACGGCCTGATCTATAAAAATATCCCATTATTTTTACCGCACGGTGAACACCGTAAAAAAATTTAATGAAAAATAATGACCGCATTTTATTTTTTGGTCATCTTGTCTCAAAAAAAATGTAATAAAAAGTGATCAAAAAGTTGCAAGTAACGCAAAATGGTACCAATAGAAACAACAGTTCGCCACTCATAAAACAAGCCCTCCCGCAGCGATATCAACGAAAAAATAAAAAAGTTACGGCTCTCAGAAAATGGCGACACTAAAACATGATTTTTTTAGAAAAGAGTATTTTTATTGCAGGAATGTAGTGAAACGTAAAAAAACAATATCAATTTGGTGTCGCTGTAATCGTATCGCCCCGCAGAATAAAGTTACCATGTTGTTTATACTGCACGGTGAGCACTGTAAAAAAAACAAAAAGAAACGTGCTGGAATGGCTGTTTTTTGGTTTCCTCATCTCCCAAAAAATGGAATAAATAGTGATAAACAAAAATTGCATGTACCCCAAAATGGAACCAATAAAAATGACAGCTCGTTCAACAAAAAACGCGTCCTCACACACGCCCTAACGGAAAAATAACACGTTATGACTCTCAAAACGCAATGATGCAAAATGATTCTAAATGACGGCCCAGACTCATTTTACGGTCCAGTAGAATTTCACTAAATATCCCACATCGTCATCTGCTGGACCCCACAGGTGGAGCCCATGGACGCAGCGGAGATGAGGAAACTTTAGGGCCTTGTGCGGCTTATAGGGCTAGTGAAGAAGTCAAATCTAAGGCAATACTGGAGCGCAGATATTTTGTATAATACCCAATAAACCCGGCCTGTGTATAAAGGATTGGTTCCAAGCGACCACACCAATCCATGGATTATTCATTCTCCCCATTATTACATCATCCTATTATGCCCTGATGTACTCCGCCCAGCTTACATATGCCCTGATGTACTCCGCCCAGCTCACATATAGCCTGATGTACCCGCACATATTACATATACCCTGATGTACTCCGCACAGTTTACATATACCCTGATGTACTCCACCCAGTTTACATATACCCTGATGTACTCCGCCCAGCTTACATATACCCTGATGTACTCCGCCCAGCTTACATATACCCTGATGTACTCCGCCCAGCTTACATATACCCTGATGTACTCCGCCCAGCTTACATGTACCCTGATGTACTCCGCCCAGCTTACATATAGCCTGATGTATTCCGCACATATTACATATACCCTGATGTACTCCGCACATATTACATATACCCTGATGTACTCCGCACAGATTACATATACCCTGATGTACTCCACACATATTACATATACCCTGATGTACTCCTCACATATTACATATACCCTGATGTACTCCTCACATATTACATATACCCTGATGTACTCCGCACAGCTTACATATACCCTGATGTACTCCACCCAGCTTACATATACCCTGATGTACTCCGCCCAGCTTACATATACCCTGGTGTACTCCGCCCAGTTTACATATACCCTGATGTACTCCGCCCAGCTTACATATACCCTGATGTACTCCGCCCAACTTACATATACCCTGATGTACTCCGCCCAGCTTACATATACCCTGATGTACTCCGCCCAGCTTACATATACCCTGATGTACTCCGCCCAGCTTACATGTACCCTGATGTACTCCGCCCATCTTACATATAGCCTGATGTACCCGCACATATTACATATACCCTGATGTACTCCGCCCATCTTACATATACCCTGATGTACTCCTCACATATTACATATACCCTGATGTACTCCTCACATATTACATATACCCTGATGTACTCCTCACATATTACATATACCCTGATGTACTCCTCACATATTACATATACCCTGATGTACTCCGCCCAGCTTACATATACCCTGATGTACCCGCACATATTACATATACCCTGATGTACTTCTCACAGCTTACATATACCCTGATGTACTCCGCACAGCTTACATATACCCTGATGTACTCCTCACATATTACATATACCCTGATGTACTCCGCACAGATTACATATACCCTGATGTACTCCGCACAGCTTACATATACCCTGATGTACTCCGCCCAGTTTACATATACCCTGATGTACTCCGCACAGATTACATATACCCTGATGTACTTCTCACATATTACATATACCCTGATGTACTCCGCACATATTACATATATCCTGATGTACTCCTCACATATTACATATACCCTGATGTACTCCTCACATATTACATATACCCTGATGTACTCCGCACATATTACATATATCCTGATGTACTCCTCACAGATTACATATACCCTGATGTACTCCGCACAGCTTACATATATCCTGATGTACTCCTCACAGATTACATATACCCTGATGTACCCGCACATATTACATATACCCTGATGTACTCCGCACAGCTTACATATATCCTGATGTACTCCTCACAGATTACATATACCCTGATGTACTCCGCACATATTACATATACCCTGATGTACTCCGCACAGCTTACATATATCCTGATGTACTCCTCACAGCTTACATATAGCCTGATGTACCCGCGCATATTACATATACCCTGATGTACTCCGCCCAGCTTACATATATACCCTTGATGTACTCCGCCCAGCTCACATATGCCCCCACATTATAAGCTGAATTACAACTAATACACCAAGCAAAATCTGCGCTTCAAAAGCCAAATGGTGGTCCAACTGAGCCCAAACGGCAATTTATGACCACATATGGGGTATTCTGGAGAACCCGCTTAACAATTTATGGGATGTGTGTCTACGGTGGTACAAGCTGGGCACAACACATTGGGCACTGAAATGGCATATTTGTTGAAAACAGCCATTTTCAATCTGCAATATCTATTGTTCACTCATTTTTGCAAAACACTTGTGCGGTCAAAATGCTCACTACACCCCTAGATCAATTCTTTGAGGGATCTAGTTTCCAAAATGGGGTAATTTTTCGGGGGGTACCACTGTACTGGTACTATAGCTCAATGCAACATGGTGTCAAAAAACTAATCTTATTAAATCTCCACTCCAAATGCTAAATGGCGCTCCTTCCCTTTAGACCCTTGCTGTGTGTCCAAATAGCAGTTTATGACCACATGTGGGGTATTTCCGTACTCTGAAGAAGTTACTTTACAAATGTTACGGTGCTTTTTCTCCTTTATTTGTTGAGAAAATGAAAAATGTTTAACTAATGCTGCGTCTTATTGGAAAATAATGTAATTTTTCATTTTCACTGCCCATTTCTAATAAAATCTATGAGACACCTGTGGGGTCAAAATGCTCACTACACCCCTAGATGAATTCCTCAATGGGTGTAGTTTGCCAAATGGAGTCACTTTTGGGTAGTTTCCACTGTACTGCTACCTAAGGGGCTTTGCAAAAGCGACATGGCGCAGAAAAACCAATCCAGCAAAATCTGCTCTCCAAAAGCCAAATGGCGCTCCTTCCCTTCTGAGCCCTGATGTGTATTCATACAGTACTTTATTACCACATATCGGGTATTTCCGTACTCTGGAGAAGTTGCTTTACAAATGTTATGGTGATTTTTCTCCTTTATTTGATGAGAAAATGAAACATTTTTACCTAAAGCTACGTCTTAGTGGAAAAAAAATGAAATTTTTCATGTTTACTGCCCAATTCTAATTAAATCTATGAAACACCTGTGGGGTCAAAATGCTCACTACACCCCTAGTTGAATTCCTCAAGGGGTGTAGTTTCCTAAATGGAGTCACTTTTGGGGGGTTTCCACTGTACTGGTACCTTAGGAGCTTTACAATTGCGACATGGTGCAGAGAAATGAATCCAGCAAAATCTGTACTTCAAAAGCAAAATGGCGTGCCTTCCCTTCTGAGTCCTGCCGCTTCCCCAAACAGCTGTTTATGACCACATGTTGGGTATTTCCGTACTCTGGAGAAGTTGCTTTACAAATGTTATGGTGCTTTTCATCATTTATTTGTTGAAAAAAATAAAAATTTTGAGGTAAAGCTACATCTTATTGGAAAATAATGTAATTTTTAAATTTCACTGCCCAATTCTAATGAAATCTATGAAACACCTGTGGGGTCAAAATGCTCATTACACCCCTCGATTAATTCCTCAAGGGGTGTAGTTTCCTAAATGGAGTCACTTTTGGGGGGTTTCCACTGTACTGGTACCTTAGGAGCTTTACAAATGCGACATGGTGCAGAGAAATGAATCCAGCAAAATCAGCGCTCCAAAAGCTAAATGGCATGCCTTCCCTTCTGAGTCCTGCCGCTTCCCCAAACAGCCATTTATGACCACATGTTGGGTATTTCCGTATTCTGGAGAAGTTGCTTTACAAATGTTGGGGGGCTTTTTATTATTTATTTGTTGAAAAAATTAAACATTTTGAGGTAAAGCTACATGGTATTGGAAAATTAATGTAATTTTTCATTTTCACTGCCCGATTCTAATGAAATCTATGAAACACCTGTAGGGTCAAAATGCTAACTACACCCCTAGATGAATTCCTCAAGGCGTTTAGTTTCCGAAATGAGGTATTTTTTGGGGTGTTTCCTTTGTTTCGGCACCACAAGACCTCTTCTAACCTGACATGGTGCCTGAAATATAATCTAAGAAAAGGAGGGCCCTAAAATCCTCTAGGTGCTCCTTTGCTTCTGAGGCCGGTATTTCAGTCCAGTAGCGCACTAGTGCCACATGTGGGATATTTCTAAAAACGGCAGAATCAGGGCAATAAATATTCAGTTGTGTTTCTCCGGTAAAAACCTTCAGTATTACAGGAAAAATGGATTAAAATGGAATTTCTGCCAAAAAAATGAAATTTGTAAATTTCCCTGCTACTTTGCTTTAATTCCTGTGAAACGCATAAAGGGTTAAGAAACTTTCTAAATGCTGTTTTGAGTACTTTAAGGGGTGCAGTTTTTAAAGTGGGGTGATTTGTGGGGTTTTTTAATATATAAGGCCCTCAAAGCCACTTGACAACTGAACTGTTCCCTAAAAAAATGGGTTTTTGAAATTTTCTTGAAAATGTGAGAAATTGCTGCTAACTTATAAGCCTTGTAACGTCCTAGAAAAATAAAATCATGTTCAAAAAATGATGCCAATCTAAAGTAGACATGTGGGAAATGTTAGTTAGTGACTATTTTGTGTACTATAACTATCTGTCTTACAAGCAGATACATTTGAATTTAGAAAATGCTAATTTTTTGCAAATTTTCACTAAATTTTGGTGTTTTTCACACAAAAATATTGAATATATCGACCAAATTTTTTCACTAACATAAAGTACAATATGTCACGAGAAAACAATCTCAGAATCGCTTGGATAGGTAAAAGCATTCCCGAGTTATTACCACATAAAGTAACACACGTCAGATTTAAAAAATGAGGCTCTGTCATTTGGTCCAAAAGTGGCTCAGTCCTGAAGGGGTTAAAGAGGTTGTCCCAAAATTGACAATTATCACCTATTCACAGGATAGGTGATAATTGTCTGATCGCTGGGTCCTCATTGATGGGGACCCCACTGAACTCCCATTCCTCCTCTCTGCACCCCCTGCAATGAGATGGAGCAGTTGCGCATGCGACCGCCACTCGAATCAATGTGTATAGGACTGATGGAAACAGCTGAGCACTGTAATCGGCTGTATCCGTGTAATGGATCTGCCAGACACAGCTTCTGTGTCAACGCCCATAGGTAATCAGTCTGCACCTGCTCCTATGTCTGTGAGACTGACTCCATCTTCCACCACCCAGGATGGCAGGCTTAGGAGTGGGAGAGCCTATCACAGCCTGGCCAGACGGAGCTAGCTCCCGCCCTCTGTCTATTTATACCTGCCTTTCCTGTTCCTCCTTTGCTTGTGATTCTTCTCTTCTGGTTTCCTGGCCCTGCTGCAGCTTCTTGAACTACTGACTCTCTGCTTGTTTTTGACCTTGGCTTTACTGACCACTCTTCTGCTCTGCGTTTTTGTACCTCGCTCATCTCCTGGTTTGACTCGGCTCGTTCACCTCGCTTGTTGCTCACGGTCTTCTCGTGGGCAACTTCCCCATTTCCCTGGCTTCTTTATACCCTTGTCTATTTGTCTGTTGTGCACCTATTGAGTGTAGGGACCGTCGCCCAGTTGTACCCTGTCACCTAGGGCGGGTCGTTGCAAGTAGGTAGGGACTGAGTGGCGGGTAGATTAGGGCTCACCTGTCTGTCTCCCTACCCCATCATTACAATCCGTCATTCTCATAGACTTTGAATGGAGTGGCAGCACGCATGCTCGACTTCAATGTCCTCTTCATTGCGGTTGAGCAGTAATGAGGAATATGAAGTTCGGGACCCTGTTCACGCCATTGGTGGGGGTCCAAGTGATCAGACAATTATCATCTATCCTGTGGATAGGTAATAATAGCCGATTTTTCAAATACCCCTGTTAATATGTGGTATTAGGCCCACATTCGGACAAGATATGCAGCCATATTACGAGTGCAAAATGCGCCAGTATTACGCTGGTGTAAAACTCACATCGATGCAATACTCACAATATCCGTGTGACTTATTAAGCCAATGAATAATAATTCCCATAAAGCGGATGTGAATTGACACATTTCCAGGCAGTTTCAATAGATCGTATTCGAATAATTGTTTGTCTAGCACAGATTCCCACCAAAAACTTTTTTGTTGCTTTCTTTATTTTTATTAAGCTCTGTTCACATCTGTGTCTGTCATTTCCATTGTTCTGTTCCATTATAGGAGCAGAATAACGAAAATAACAGCAGTGACAGATCCGAGCGTCTGACTGGCGCCCGCCGGGAGGAGGGGGTACCCAATTATGGCTGCACACAGCTAATATCCATTTTATCTGAAGTATGGTCTTTATAAAGCAGCAACATACCTCATTATCCGGCACCCCTGAGGAAACCACATTGTGGTGAAACGCGTGGGGCATCTTGCCCCCTCTTCCCTCACTGGCAACAATGCTACACACATCTATTGGTTTGATTAAACTTTTTGATTTATTCATGCATATCTTTTTCTTCAGACCTTATGGTCATCCATGTGTTAGCGATTAATATTGAGGGGTTTGGTGGTTTTTTGGGGGTTCATTTGTGACCACTTATTAGGGTGTTAGCCCCCAAGAGTATTGTGTTCAGCATGTCTATGCTATTTTAAATGGTTTTACATTTTTGTATATGTGGTGTAATTTGTTTAAAATAAAATAAAATTTTGTGTAATATTCCGCAATTTGATTGTTTTTGCCCTTTACATACCCAATTGTTTTTGCTGATTGTTGACTGAAGTTTTCAGGGTATGTGGCAATATTTGTGCGGTGCCCGCCAGAGGTAGTTATTTAGCAGTGACAGATCCGTCGCATGACGGACACCGAGGTCGCCCGACGGACCCTATTGACTTTAATGGGGTCTGTTGAGTTTCCGTCATGGTGTCTATTATTTTACCGGACAAGATAGCGATGCATGCTGCATTATTTTGAGCCTTTAACGCAGATGTGAACACAACCGAACTGCACCACTTCATGAATTTCCCAGAGGTTGCAAGTGTAAGAGATGTCATGACCTAACCAATAAACAAGTTACAGTTGGCCCACATATTGGTTAACAGTGTCCAGGCTGAGCTATGCCGGGCCCAGAATGCCGTAATTTGCCAACACATAGCAATACTGTGTCAACATAAAACCATACGTGGCCCACATAATGCAATGATGTTCCCAAAATTACAGATAGTGTCTAGAATGCCATTCTTTGCCACATAGTCATATTGTTCTGTGTCCCACAGTGGCCAAACAGTGCCACAGTCTTCAGTTGCGCAACTCATCACAAAGCAGGCAACACTTACCTCCCCATCGTTCCTGCTCCAAGGCAGAACTTTTCTACACTGTGTATAAGTGGTGCTGCCCTCTACTGGCTGTAGCCTGTAACACTAGTAATGTCTCATTGACATTACTAACTTTAGTATAGTTCTATTTTCTTTTCCAAAGGTGAGGGACACCCGGGACTTTCCAGCACCTCCGATTTCATTTTAAATGTCAAAGTTTTAAAGGAGAAAAGAAGGGGAGGTGGCAGTAAGTTACATTTTTTTTAATCTCCTTGTTGGAGTTTTTAATCTTTTAGGAACTAGTAATATTAAGACTTTAGGCACCCTAGCCACAAAAATAGCTGCTTTAACGGTTAGGACGTGACATGTAAACTCTAACAGCAGAATACTATCACAATTGTTTTACTAACACAGCAGCTGAATTGTATTTTTGTCTTTACACATAGAGCCGGTGATCATTGCCGTGTCTCAGCTGCAAAATTATTAATGTCAAATATGCCTTCGGGTGCATATAAATCCAGCCTGGAATATCTTATTAAGTAAGTAGCCCCCAAGGTGTTTACTGACTGTGGTTTCAGAATAGACTGTCTTTTTTGCATTTTTAGCTGCTCACTTTCTGTATAAGACACGTTCTGCTTTCAATGGCTTTTAAGGTTATGCAGTGAAGATATTGCATAGTTTATGGAAATTTGCCCTCTGCTTGTTTACTTCAGCTAAAGGGATATTTTTAGGTCAAATAAACTAATTCGATATATATACAAAGTTTTGTTGTGCAGATTTATGATATATAAAGACCATGTGCAATATTGGACTAGAGTTCCCCGGGCCCACCAGGGGTAATGATTCTGAGGGCTCGCCCCACATCTATACAGAATATGTGCGCATGCCCTTTTGATTGCTTTGTAAACTTTATTGTTGTCCTTGTACACACAGGACATATGATCAATAAGGTTTAATAATACAGTGGGGCAGATTTACTAATACTGTCCTAAATTACACCAGATGTGTGAATTTATCAATGTGGTGCATGTTTAGACACTTTAGTTTATCTTTATGTCACCTCTTAATTGGCTTACTTGAGTCCACTTTTTTTGCGCCAACATTTTGGCACACCTTAAGCCACACCCAATTATTCACGAAGCCACACACCCTTGTATGGCGAGTCTAAACATCTGTTCTTTTTGGCGCATTTCATTGATAAATTAATCTAAAATAGTTTACGACAAAAAGAAGATGCAATTTAAACATAAGTAGGCAACGCCGCTCCTTTAAGAAATGGCAGTCGCGGGGAGTACTTGGGGCATGGAAAATCTAAGAAAATTAAAATATGGTTTTTAATGTGACGCATATTTGTATTTCTTCATTATTATTTTTATAAACATTTTTTTTTTGCTGTTTGCATTTATTTTAAGTTTGCAAAAAAAAAAAACATCAATAAGCTTCTGTTGGTGGATCTGCTATTCTCATGTTGTATTTCTATTTAGTATTTTGAAATAATAACACTTGTAGTCCTGCTCATTCACCCATTACAGCTGTTAGGTATTCATGTGTAAATCATAATGGACATGTAGATGTTAATAAACTGAGCTTTAGAGTGTATTAAAGTACATATGACTTATAGGATAAAAGTAACGCTTTAATAAGACCTGATAGCAGCAGTCATTCAACTTGCTGATAGTTTCCACATTTTTTTTTCTTCCCTGTGCAATGTAAAACTAAACCAAAAACAAGGAAAAAAAGCACAAATAATGTAAGAAGAATATATATTACAAATACGTTAGATTAGAGGTTGACTATGCAGCAAATGTTAGTCAAAGGTGGATTTGATTTGCTGGATCAATAATGGGCAGCACCGATGTGTATTGCTGTAGTTAAGGCATGAATGGTCAGCAAAGCCTGGAGATTATGAATGTGAGATCATAGCCTAATGCAGGCATATTATTGTCATATGGTTAATAGAGTTTGTCTAGTTAATAGTTTTAAGAGTAATACAATTTGTTAACGTTCAACTTTACACTCTGCATTGAAAAATAAAATCTTCTTTAGCCAGGTGAAAGCTGTCAATAAGATGCTGTTGATGGATCTGTTATTTTAATTTTATTTCTCTTTAATATTTTGATAGTTGAGTCTAATTATGTCCTGCTGTGAATAGGCTGTGGGTCTGATTGACACTGTATTACCACTGAAGTCCTCCTCATTATTACATGACTATGTGATGTCGGTTTAATGTAGGTATTAACAATCATTTATTTTTATCAGTTTTATAAGGCTATGTTCACACTAAGTTTTTTGACGAGTTTTTTTACGCGGAAACCGGGACATGCCCTATCTTCGGGCGTTTACGCCTCTGACCTCCCATTGACATCAATGGGAGGCAGAGAGAGCATATTTCGCGGCGTTTTATGCCCGCAGCGCTCAATGGCCGTGGGCGAAAAACGCAGCGAAAATCGGCATGCAGGGAGTGGAAAATCTGCCTCAAACTTCCAAACTGAATTTTAAGGCAGAAATTCCGCCTGCAAAAAACTCTGTGTGAACATAGCCTTACTCACTGTAATGAAAAAAGCAACTCTATTTTGCTACATGGAAACTGTCAACAAGCTGCTGATGGTGGATCTGTTATTTTTATTGAGTGTCTCGTGAGTATATTTAGAGAATAATTACAGTCTGTTGTGACTGGAATGTGGGTCTGATTGGCCTATTAACTCTTTATTACCAAATCCTCTTCATTAACATAAGGTATTTATATGTTAATTGTACCATTTGCATATTCACAGTATGTATATGTCATTGCTTCACTGGGCATTTACACAAACTATAATTAGAAAAATATAGATCCATATTAAGATCAGTCAACAGCAGATAGCAAGCAAATAGAAAATGAAGATATTTTATACACTGCCCTTATAGAAGATTAGATGTTAGATATTGCGTTTGCTGATTTTAGGTGTTAAAGGGATTGTCTGATTTTTAACATTTAATTATGCGAGAATTTTCAGGGCGTAGGTCCTTATTACAGATTTGGGGGGTACATTTTCTAAAGACCGTAAACGCCCTATATAAATACATACGAATTCCAGAATCACATTACATACCATCCATAAATAAGCTTTAATATATGACACTTTTTGTAGTAGAATTAATTGCCAATATATATCTAGCCTGTAATCAACTGTACATTATATAGGCCATCATAGGAGCCGGTGTCATCAAAAATTGGCGTCTTACGCACAGAAACAGTTAAAGTTAATGCAAGCTTATTATATCTTTGGCAGCAATTAGCATGCATCATATATTAGGACTAGGTAGGGCCTTGCATGTCAACTTGAATTATCTTGCCAAAGGCTGAAGCTAAAGAATAACATTCTCAGCAGAAGTATCACATACGATATTTGCATCTCCTTAAAACTTGAGACGTAGCTCTCTGATTGGGCATGAAGTCTGCATACGATACTTAAAGACATTTTGTAGAGGGCACCAGTTCTGCTTCTGTCTCAGACTGGTGGAAAGAAAAGGAGATGCAATGGGTATTAGTTCAGTTCTAGTAGTAGGCAATTGCAGAGAAATGTATAATAAGAGTTATAATAGCTAAAAGATTTTGGAATTAGAAATGGTCCCCAGGAATTACAGACCCATGACGACACTTCATTACATTATAACATGGTTAGAACTAAATGGGACATTTACATATGCAGGTATGTGTCTGGTATTGCAGCTAATCCATATTCAAGTGAATGCGGTTAAACTGCAATACCAGACACAGCCCATTGACAACAGTGGCGCTGTTTCTGTGGTAAAAGAAGTAACTACCCCTTTAACAAATATTAAGCAGGGCACTCTAATCTCATTATTCCTCTGAAGTTGTTGGGTAAACTTTTTAAAACATAATCTTATTTGCATCAAAATGAATACAACTTCTACTACTACTATATGCATAATGTTGTAGATCTCCAAAAAAATATTTCATTATTTGATGTACTGGCACATATACAGAACACACTAACACAGTGATCCCTGACCCGTAGCTCTCCGACTGTTGCAAAACTACAACTCCCAACATACCCTGAAAGCAAGAACATATATATTAAATTGATAAGTGCTAGAAAAAGTAGATGATAGATAGATAGATAGATAGATAGATAGATAGACAGACAGACAGACAGACAGACAGACAGACAGACAGACAGATAGACAGATAGATAGATAGATAGATAGATAGATAGATAGATAGATAGATAGATAGATAGATAGATAGATAGATAGATAGATAGATAGATATGAGATAGATAGATAGATAGATAGATAGATAGATAGATAGATAGATAGATAGATAGATAGATAGATAGATAGATAGATAGATAGATAGATAGATAGATGATAGATAGATAGATAGATAGATAGATAGATAGATAGATAGATAGATAGATAGATAGATAGATAGATAGATAGATAGATAGATGATAGATAGATATGAGATAGATAGATAGATAGATAGATAGATAGATAGATAGATAGATAGATAGATAGATAGATAGATAGATAGATAGATAGATAGATAGATAGATAGATGATAGATAGATAGATAGATAGATAGATAGATAGATAGATAGATAGATAGATAGATAGATAGATAGATAGATAGATAGATAGATAGATAGATAGATAGATATGAGATAGATAGATAGATAGATAGATAGATAGATAGATAGATAGATAGATAGATAGATAGATAGATAGATAGATAGATAGATAGATAGATAGATAGATAGATGATAGATAGATAGATAGATAGATAGATAGATAGATAGATAGATAGATAGATAGATAGATAGATAGATAGATAGATAGATAGATAGATAGATGATAGATAGATATGAGATAGATAGATAGATAGATAGATAGATAGATAGATAGATAGATAGATAGATAGATAGATAGATAGATAGATAGATAGATAGATAGATAGATAGATAGATAGATAGATAGATAGATATGAGATAGATAGATGATAGATAGATAGATAGATAGATAGATAGATAGATAGATAGATAGATAGATAGATAGATAGATAGATAGATAGATAGATAGATAGATAGATGATAGATAGATATGAGATAGATAGATAGATAGATAGATAGATAGATAGATAGATAGATAGATAGATAGATAGATAGATAGATAGATAGATAGATAGATAGATATGAGATAGATAGATAGAGAGAGAGAGAGAGAGAGAGAGAGAGAGAGAGAGGGATAGATAGATAGATAGATAGATAGATAGATAGATAGATAGATAGATAGATAGATAGATAGATAGATAGATAGATAGATAGATAGATAGATTAGATAGATAGATAGATAGATAGATAGATAGATAGATAGATAGATAGATAGATAGATAGATAGATAGATAGATAGATAGATAGATAGATAGATAGATAGATAGACAAAGTTTGAAAATTTGCCAAGAATTAGGATCATACTTGTTTCTACATATAAGTACAGATCTTTTGGGTTATAACCAGGCCACACAAAAAGGAAAAAAATAATTAAATAAATTTGAGTAATGATAGACCGCCTCTTTATCTACCGCTCCAAAAAAACAAACAAAACAGGCCTACACGTTGTTTACAAAAAAAAAACAAAAAAAAAAACCCACCAGTTTATTCTTTCAGTGGGTGGTGGTTGAACACTCCAATGTGTGAGTGGCGTTGCATAAAATCCCAATTACAACAGTGTAATTTCGGTAACATACTGACTGTAATGGGAAAAATATGGGGAAAATGCCTTTATTTTCCATGCACACAGCATTGCTGTACAAACGGGTCCAATATGGCGGCACACAGAGTCACTAGTTCCATATGATAAGACAGTGCCGCTCTATCTTTTCCATGGATTCACTGCAGATTTTTTCCGCCACGTTTGGACTTAACCTTACAGAAAAAAATATATATTTAGTCAGATTTACTAATACTGACTGTAAACTTGGACAAGGCAGTTAGAAAATGCGCCAAGTTTGTCAAAGAAAAGCATGCTGTATGATAAATTTGGCACATCTAGCTAGACATGTCAGACACATTTCTCTTTCCTATACTACCTATTAGTCTACGCCACTATCTTTGGAGCATTTTTGGCACACGGTATTGCATTTAAAGCCATGCCTCTTTCTGGTAGACCACGCCCCTTTCTGGTTAAGCCACGCCTCCATGTCTAGCTTGTCGAGAAAAAAAATCTTAAACAGTTAATAAATGTGACACACGGCATCTACACCACAATTCTGGATCTGTTTGAATAGAAAATCTGCCCCACGGTGTACTTTACATACACACAGAGATAAAGTATGAGCCCATCTCAGGCCATAATAGGACAATGTGCATGAGACCTTGATCTCTAGTTTACAAAGGCTAATGTTCATTTCTTGTTAGAAATATATATCATTGAATTTTAGTTTTTGTTCTTGTTTTTCTTATTTTCAGGTGTCTCAACCATCCGTTTACCAGTTTACCAAAAATGTTCTCTAAAATATTTGTCCAAAATATGTATTAAAATCTAAAAAAAATAATCTAAAAATATTCAATAAACAAGATATGATGGAAAGAGTAGAGCTTATGGTCTGTGGAGACCGAACTGAATAGAACCTGCTTTTGTGCACCGGCTCGGCAGGAAAGTGCCTCCGGAAATATTTAAAAATTTTGGCAACTAAAATAAATTCTACAGTAATTAAAATCATTATTTTGACCGGTCCCAAATGTAAAAATTAATTAAATGACATATTTTACAGGAATTCAATATTGTGCATTTTTATTTTTTAACTAGTTCTAAAAAATATACAAAATCTTGTGTGTGTGTGTGTGTATATATATATAAACGAGAAGAGAGTTTGACACAGTATTAGGGCCTGTTCACATCAGTGTTCGGTTCCCTATGATGGGTTCTGTCAGACTTTTCTATCAAAGGAACCCATCAACGGAAAGGCAAACGGAAACCATAGATTTCAATGGTAATGCTTCTGTTGCTAATGGTTTCCGTTTGTCTCCATTCTGTAAGGTTTCCGTTTTTTGGGCGGAAACAATGGTGCAGTCGAACGCTGATTTGAACACAGCCTTAAATGAATATTTCCTTTCCTAAAATTGATATTTCAATTTGTTTTAATGAAATAGTTTCATAATAATACACACTACAGTATTACATTTCATTCAATTTGATTTTATAAATTAAAACTTTTTTAACTAAATCTACTCAAATTGAATACATTTTACTGTAATGATAATTAGTTTTTTTTCTCTTTTTCCCTCCTTATTCATGTAAACTGATCAGACTTACTTTAATTTAATTGTTGTAAACTATAGTAAAAAGCAATGGGGTTAAATAAAAAGCTACATAATAGTAGAAAACTGCGGTAATTTGTTTCAGTAAAGTATTTTCTATGGTCTTTTACATTTTTATGTCTTTTATTTTTACATTTGTTTAGTGATTCATGGCAATTTTGCACCTTTATTAAATGGTTAAGTCATTTTTTTGAATTTCTTTCCTCTCTTGTTTTTCATAGATTTAGAAAGCATTTTTTATTATTTCTTAGAATTATTTTTTACTTTTAATATTAAATATATATACACAGCACATACACTGTATTTACTCCGTGTAGAAATAATGCAAATACTTAAGTTATTAAAAACCTATCCACAGTGCGGTACTTGGCCAATGTAAAAAGATCCCTATTTTTTTAATATATTTATTTTGTAATTTTTAATTATCTTTGTTAAAAAATTTCCATCTCAAGTTTCAATAAGGCTGCTGGTACGTGAGGGCAAAAAATAATAATAAAAATAAGACCCTTATCTCTAGTCTTCAAGGCCATTTACCATCTAGTGTTACTAAATTATCCAGAAATAGTAAGGTTGAAATTGTCCTGTAATGCTTTGGAGCTACAGATCAGATTCAGAAAGCCGTAATATGGATGCCGTAAAAACGTCCGTATTATGGCCGCAGGATCCAAACCACCCGTAGTTCTATGTAACCAAATTTAGATCACTGATGTACTATATTTTGCGAAATAAGAATTAAAATGCCGAATTAAAATGATCCTTATTTGTAAGGTTTACACCAATTACATGGTTATATTCCCACTGTGTAGTCATTTTGAAGAATAGAGGTTACGAGACTGTACTACCCCAAACCCTTTCGATACTGAAGAAAGACCTAGAAAAATAATAACTGATATTTCCTCGGAAAATGAGCACTAGACCGGCCAGGGAGGTGGAGAGAAAAATGGAAGCGTCAGGATGAATTTGTACTTTCTCATGTGTTTCTTTATATATAGATCATTTTACCCACTGAGAGGATAAGAAGGAGGTCTTGAAACTAAGACAATCAATACTATCTAACGATCAATGGGAAATGTAAAGTGTAACTGTATATCATTCACTGCTTCACATTCACAATTAGGACCCACTGCCTGTGTGGAAGGAGCTGGGAGACACTCGGGTCCTTAAGCAACTGGATATACTGTACTCCGACCAAAGACGTCGCTTGGCTTTCCTTGAAGGATATGGGTGGGATTGTTGTAAGACACATTTTGATTTTCTCTGGACTTAAATAAATCTAAATTCGAAACATAAACTGTACCTGACCTGTCTTATAAGTGATCATCATCACCATCATGTGCACAAAGGAGGGAGGAGGAAGTTATGAAATTGAATGTCTCGTTTACTATGGGAAATAGTTGCAGCCACCCGTAATAATCAATAATGTGTTGCTGATTTTAAGATTTTTTTGCTTTTTAGGAAATTAATGTTTTCAAGTCCTTAAAGAGTCTCTGTCACCACATTATAAGTGGCCTATATTGTACAGGATGTGATCGGCGCTGTAATGTAGATCACAGCAGTGTTTTAAATTTAATAAAACGATCATTTTTGACCTATATTAGCTTTATTCTAATGAGTTTCTCAATGGACAACTGGGCGTGTTTTACTTTTTGACCAAGTGGGCGTTGTGGAGAGAAGTGTATGACGCTGACCAATCAGCGTCATACACTTCTCTCCATTCATTTACACAGCACATAGCAATATAGCTATATCACTATATGCAGCCACATACACACACTGTAACATTACTGCAGTGTCCTGACAATGAATATACATTACCACCAGCCAGGGCCGCCATCAGGAATTTCAGGGCCCCCTACAGCTACATTTTCTGGGCCCCCCTACCGTGGCACCGCCTGTTAACGGTACTCCGTCCAGTACTATATCATGGTACCCAGGGCCGCCATCAGGGGGGGTATTATGGGTACTGATGTGAGAGGCCCGGCCAAACCTAATTGAAAGGGGGGCCCGGCAAACTGCCGCGACTTGCCTTTGGTAGAAAAAAAACAGGCCCCTGCAATGGGGCCCGTTTTTTTCACCAAAAGAATGTCATGAGCTGCGGGCCCCCCTTTCAATTAGGTTTGGCCGGGCCTCTCACATCAGTACCCCTAATACCCCCCTGATGGCGGCCCTGGGTAGCATGGGGTCGTCATGGGGGCCGTCAAACACCGCCGCCTGTGCGACCGATCACGCGCACCCGCAAACTCCCGCGCATGCGCACCGGCGACCGCCTGGAACCGCGCACCGAATTTTGAGGCAGATTTTGACCTGCCCACACTATCTTGCCGCGTTTTTTGCCCACGGCGATTGAGGACAGCAGACAGAAAACGCAGCGAAAAATGCATTTTCTGCCTCCCATTGATTTCGATGGGAGGTCAGAGGCAGAACCGCGGCAAGAAAGGACGTGCTGCTTTTTCTTTTTTCCGCGACTGGTTCTCATTGATTTCAGATTAAATCAATGGGAGGCGGTTTTGGAAGTTTTTTGGTGCTGATTCTGACGCAGTGTCCGAGTCAATATCAAGGCCCAAAAACTCTGTGAACTGGGCCTTATTGTTAGGGCTTATTCAGACGAACGTGTAATACGTCCGTGAAACGTGTGTGATTTTCATGCGCCTTGCACGGACCTATGTTACTCTATGGTGCCGTGCAGACTGTCAGTGATTTTCACGCAGCGCGAGTCCGCTGCGTAAAACTCACGACATGTCCGATATTTGTGCATTGTTCGCGCATCACGCACCCATTGAAGTCAATGGGTGCGTGAAAATCACGCCCAGCGCTTCCGCAGCCGTATAAACTATGAATGAAAACAGAAATGCACCACGAGCTACAAACATACAAACAGAGTGTCATAATGATGGCGGCTGCGCGAAAATCACGCAACCGTGCATCATACGCTGCTGACACACGGAGCTGTTATGGACCTTTTGCATGCGCAAAACGCCACGTTTTTGCGCGCGCAAAAAGCACACGCTCGTGTAAATCCGGCCTTAGGGTAGGAACACACAGGGCATGAACGCTGCGGATTTTATGCAACACATTTTATTGTGTAAAATCCGCAGCGTATTACAGTCGCAGCAGAGTGGGTGAGGTTTGAACAAATCTCATCCACACGCTGCAAAAATAATGGACCTGCAGTGTGACTGCAGTCGCATGTCAATGTATTCTGTGGAATCGCCGCTCCTCTGTTGCGGAAATGCTGCGGTTCTGCCGCAAAAATCACAAATGAGAAAAAAAAAAAAAGGCACTTTTTTAAATTTATAAAAAAGTTTAGACTTGCCCCGGCCGTAGTCCTGGTGACGCGATCCTCTATTCTTAGCGCAGCCCCGCCTCCTGTCATGACGTTTCATCCCATGTGACTGCTGCAGCGGTCACATGGTCTACAGCGTCATCCCAGGAGGCGGAGCTACGTTCAGAAGAGAGAGATGCGTCACCAGGACTACGGCCGGGGCAAGTCTAAACTTTTTTTTCCCTGCAGGATTCCCGCAGCGGACACGCCTCACCAAACCTGCGCCACTATTTGGTGCGGTTTTGCTGGCGGAATTCCCTGTGGCTCCCGGGATAAGCTGTGTCGTTTTACTCAGCATATCCGCCTAGTGTGTCCCTTATGATGTCGCTCCTGGAGCTGCTGCCGGTCTCTAAATAGGCAGTTGGTCCAGTAGAATTTGGAATTATTTTTTTTTGTGAACCAGCTTAAAAAAATACAAAACTTTTGTGTTAGGGCCTGTTCACATCACCGTTCGCTTCCGTTCCGGGGTTCCGTCTGAGGTTTCTGTCGGGTGAACCCCGCAACGGAAAGTGAAAGTGATAGCACAGCTTCCGTTTCCATCACCATTAGCGCAGTCGACTGCGCTATTAATTCCGTCCGAAAACCAGCCGGAATGGTGACGAACGGAAACCATTAGCGATGTTTCCGTCACCATTGAGATCAATGGTGACTGAAACGGAAGCTGTGCTGTCACTTTCACTTTCCGTTGCGGGGTTCACCCGACAGAAACCTCAGACGGAACCCCGGAGCGGAAGCGAACAGTGATGTGAACAGGCCCTAACACAAAAGTTTTGTATTTTTTTAAGCTGGTTCACACAAAAAAATAATTCCAAATTCTACTGAACCAACTGCCTATTTAGAGACCGGCAGCAGCTCCAGGAGCGACATCATAAGGAACACACTAGGCGGATATGCTGAGTAAGACTACACAGCTTATCCGCCCCGGGAGCCGCAGGGAATTCTGCCAGCAAAACCGCACCAAATAGTGGCGCAGGTTTTGTGAGGCGTGTCCGCTGCGGGAATCCTGCAGGGAAAAAAAAGTTTAGACTTACCCCGGCCGTAGTCCTGGTGACGCATCTCTCTCTTCTGAACGTAGCCCCGCCTCGTGGGATGACGCTGTAGACCATGTGACCGCTGCATCAGTCACATGGGATGAAACGTCATGACAGGAGGCGGGGCTGCGCTAAGAATAGAGGATCGCCTCACCAGGACTACGGCCGGGGCAAGTCTAAACTTTATCAATTTAAAAAAGTACCTTTTTTTTCTTCTCTTGTGTGATTTTTGCGGCAGAACCGCAGCATTTCCGCAACAGAGGAGCAGCGATCCCACAGAATAAATTGACACGCTGCGGCTTAAAAAGCCAAAGCCACACTGCAGGTCCATTATTTTTCGCAGCGTGTGGATGAGATTTGTTCATATCTCATCCACTCTGCTGCGACTAATACGCTGCGGATTATCCACAATAAAATGTGTTGCATAAAATCCGCAGTGTTCATGCCTAGTGTATTCCTACCCTAAGGCCGGATTTACACAAGCGTGTGCTTTTTGCACGCGCAAAAAACGTGGCGTTTTGCGCATGCAAAAGGTCCATAACAGCTCCGTGTGGCAGCAGCGTATGATGCGTGATTTTCGCGCAGCCGCCATCATTATGACACTCTGTATGTTTGTAGCACGTGGTGCTTTTCTGTTTTCATTCATAGTTTATACGGCTGCGGGAGTGCTGGGCGTGATTTTCACGCACCCATTGACTTCAATGGGTGCGTGATGCGCGAACAATGCACCAATATAGGACATGTCGTGAGTTTTACGCAGCGGACACGCGGACACACGCTGCGTGAAAATCACTGACAGTCCGCACGGCCCCATAGAGTAACATAGGTCCGTGCGAGGCGCGTGAAAATCACGCGCGTTGCACGGACGTATTACACGTTCGTCTGAATAAGCCCTAACAATAAGGCCCAGTTCACAGAGTTTTTGGGCCTTGATATTGACTCGGACACTGCGTCAGAATCAGCACCAAAAAACGTCCAAAACCGCCTCCCATTGATTTAATCTGAAATCAATGGGAGCCAGTCGCGGAAAAAAGAAAAAGCAGCACGTCCTTTCTTGCCGCGGTTCCGCCTCTGACCTCCCATCTAAATCAATGGGAGGCAGAAAATGCATTTTTCGCTGCGTTTTTTGTCTGCTGTCCTCAATCGCCGCGAGCAAAAAACGCAGCAAAAAAACGCGGCAAGATAGTGTGGGCAGGGCAAAATCTGCCTCAAAATTCTTTAAGGAATTTTGAGGCAGATTTTTTTTTGCCTGCAAAATACTGTGTGAACAGGGCCATACATAAACAGCACTTTGAGATAATTTACTCACTGTCAGAAGAGCTGCTCCCACTCCAGTCCTCTTCCGGCGATGTCTTCCAGGGGAGGTCTTCGGTCCAGACGTCCAGTCCTTCACCTCCAGCCAGGCTCCAGGTAAGTTTTGTCCATGTGGGTCCGCGGCTGCGCGCGCTTCGTTCGCGGGTGCGCGCGCGGTCGGTCGCGGGTGCGCGCGCGGTCGGTCGCGGGTGCGCGCGGGCGGTCTCCAGTGCGGGCGTTCGTGGATGCGCGCTCGCGAGTGCGCACGCGCGGGAGTTTCATTGTGCGCGCGATCGGGTGCGCGCGCGCGGGCGGACGGTTTGACGGCCCCCCATGACGAGGGGGCCCGCAGCAGCAGCAGCAGCTCACGACATTCTTTTGGTGAAAAAAACGGGCCCCATTGCAGGGGCCCGTTTTTTCCTACCAAAAGAATGTCGAGGCAGTTGCCGGGCCCCCCTTTCAATTAGGTTTGGCCGGGCCCCTCACACCACTACCCCTAATACCCCCCTGATGGCGGCCCTGCCACCAGCCAGGACGTGATGTGTATTCAGAATCCTGACACTTCGCTAATACAATCCCGACACTACAGCACAGCAAGCGTAATCTCGTTTCAAATGGCAGTTTACAGCATAATCTCGCGAGATTACACTTGCTGTGCTCTAGTGCCGGGATTGTGTTAGCGGAGTGTCAGGATTCTGAATACACATCACGTCCTGGCTGGAGGTAATGTATATTCATTGTCAGGACACTGCAGTAACGTTATAGTGTGTTTATGTGGCTGCACATAGCGATATAGCTATATCGCTATGTGCAGAGTAAATGAATGGGGAGAAGTGTATGACGCTGATTGGTCACTGGTTGGTCAGCATCATACACTTCTCTCCACAGCGCCCACTTGGCCAAAAAGTAAAACACGCCCAGTTCACCATTAAGAAACTCATTAAAATAAAGCGAATGATCGTTTTTCTAAATAAAAAACACTGCTGTAATCTACATTACAGCGCCGATCACATCATGTACAATATAGGCCACTTATAATGTGGTGACAGAGCCTCTTTAACATAAAATATTTGTATTTATACCGTTTTTAATTTAACAAAGGATTGTCCATGTTGAAAGCCAATGTGCCTGACCCTTCTTTCCAGTAATAGCAAACATCAAGGTAACGTTCGGGTTTCCCCATACACATTAAACTGTTGGCTGTACCCATTGTAATTGGCAGGTTCAACCAACTTTAATCTAATGTGTAGGGCCAACCTTATAGTGATCATTACTGTCTGAATTGTAACAATTTTATTCAGTGTTGGACGTGGATACTTTATATCCATAAGGTGGCCATACCTTAGATAGTTGTCAAATTCTCATTCAGCCTATTCTTCTCAACCACCACATTCACGCCCGGCCGAGTATGCATGTATACTCAATGTGGAGAAGGGGATAGGCCAGACGCGTTTGGAAGCGGCTTATCTTGAATCCTTCTTTCTGCCATTGGTTTCGGACGATATTCATCTAACGTGTATGGTCACTTTTAGAAGAAAATGATCCAGAGAGTCTAGAAAATCTCAACTTTTAATCGCATTGTATCTCAACTCTGCTGTTATTATTACCAAGTTATTTGTGAATGGACTAAAAAACAAAAAAAACAATGGAATTTAGTGGCTTGTGATCTACTCTAGAATCAGCTTCAGGTTGTTTTTTGTTTCGGCTGAACCTTATGGGCCCTTATGTAGCATGACAAATTAATGTGTCAGGACATGGGCTCACCTAAGTATTGTATAGTCCACTGACTGGTCTGAGTCTACCTACCTAGAGTTACTATGTGTGTACTCAACCACATTCACTAAAAATAGCTCTACACAAAGAAAGTTTTATTTAAAAAACACAATCTAAATCTAATGAAAAAAATCTAGGGTCTAAATGTCTTTGATTTGACGTACCCATGAAGAGACAGATTATAAAAGGGCATAAATTAATTGGAAATAGATTGGAAATTCTTTATCAACTGTGATATAAGTGCTACAGTACTACTACCTGAAGAGAAAGATTTTAATGCAAGTTCAATAATTGCTCTGGCCAATCATTTTGGTACCATAGACAACTCAATTATCACCGGGGGTCATTGCTATATGAAATGCTGTATATTTCCGTTACGGCTCTACATGTACATTTTTTGATGTGCGTCTCTCAAAGATCTGAACACTTAGCTGGCACTGGTATACCAAGAGGCTATATTGCCTCATACAAGAAATAAACTTTTAGACGTAAAAAAAAAGATTAAGGTCTCATTCAGACGAGCGTGATTCTCGCCCGTGTGCTGCGTGTTTGAACAACGCACAGCACACGGACCCATTGATTTCAAAGGGGCTATTCACACATGCGTGAGTTTTCACGCAGCGAGTGTCCGTTGCTTGAAACTCGTCCTGTATTCGTGCGTTTTCACGCACCTAGTTGCCCATTGAAGACAATGGGTGCGTGAAAACCACGGACAGCACACGGACGCGCATCCATGCGCTGTCCGTGTTTCACGCATCTATTACATTGAATTAAAAAAAAAGTGCATGCAAGTGCGTGAAAAACACATGCCACACGCAAAGCACACTGATGCATAATGCAACGCACACGGAAAGATTTACGTGCGTTTTGTACGCGCGTAAATCTGTCACGCTCGTGTGAATGTAGCCTAAATGTGTTCACTACATGCTGCCATCCTAGGAATAGAGGTCGATATACGTGGTTTCAATGTGGAGGTCATGGTTCATAATAAATGCAACTGGGTGCACTTAATTTTCTTCCTGATGATGAGTCATCTTTGGTTCCTGAACAGCATAAAGGTGGCCATACACATTAGATGAATTACGGATGATTTCAGCGGGACCAGATGACCATTAAATGTTTACGGCGGTGTCCCGACTTTCCCATGATGGGAGATGTCGGGGGATATAAGGATCGGTGCTGTTAAATTTTAACATGCCCGATCCATTTGTTTGCTAGGAGATACGCCGCTGCCAGAGATGTCTGATGGCGGCTTACTCCCTTCTCCCAATTGATAATACCAGCATGCTCGGTCGACATGTGTATGGGGGGCTCAGGAGAAACAGCTGTCGGCCGAACGAACAGCAATCTAAAGTATATAGCCAGGTTAACACCCATTTGCTGATTTTGTTATAGGCCACTACTTTCTCATTGAGGTTCAGTGTATTACCATATTTACCTATTTTGAGTTCTACGTGTCGACTCAAGGAAATACGGAACGTACAGTACCAAAGAGGCAGACCATGCGGCTACTAGAGGGCCCTTCGAGAGATGGGTTTCAGCCCTGGTTGTTCCTTTTGCTATTTAGGGGTGAGAACAAACACCAGGTCCCTCTGCCCTGGGTGGAAAACGTGTACACAATAATGAGGGGGGGGCATTTGAATTTTTGATAAAGGGCCCCCCTCTCCTTAATGTAAACCAGTGCCTCCATACCTTTTTCCTCCAATTTTCAGTATCCTTTTTTGACTAATTAGGAACAAGTTAATTGCATCCCCTTCAGCTGAGGCAGCGCACAGGTTAAATGTAATGCACACCGATATCTCCAGTACAGGCGAGGTATGTGTACGTTTGTGAAAATAATGCAGCTGCTGGTAATTAATCATTAGAAAGAAACTCATTGTTTGGCTTCTATGTCTGATGTTCTAGTTCCAGCCAGTAATGAATTATAGCGCTGGCTGTATCTCGCCTGTATGACAGGTCACAGCTACCTAATCACCACCATAGAGTACTTATGCAATCAATACGGAGCTAGCAAATAAAACCGGTGAGTATCAAAGTCAGTGTTATGGCTTTATGATCGCTGACAGTTGTCACTGACAAAAACTGAGCACCCACTTTGTTCAGACAATAGAAGTCCAGGAGTCATTGTTATTAAATAACTATGGATGCTGTGTCACATCATTCTGTCTGGTATCATAAATCATCCCGGGAGTGAAGACTCCTCGAAAATCGACTCAAGGCTTTTCCGTTCACGCTGAGGGATACCCCTGTGAACATGACACAGATATGAGTTTAGTATAGAAACCTCTGCTGCAATTAATAATCGTATAGACAGTAGCAGAGGACAGAAGCCATGTCTAAGGTGGTTACAGACTATCTCTGTAGGCCTCCCTGAAGCCACACTCGTGGTGCACTGCTAGTATATAACTTCCAATCTTGCTAGTTTCTGAATTTTCTTCCCTTGTCTTGATTGTTTTATAGCCCAGAGTTGCACGATTTTCTTGCGTAGTCTTCTCGTGGTTCTGATGCCTAAGTGGAGGAGAACTAAATCAAGTCTTTGTAGCGTGGAGATGTAATTGTCACGGTATTGTTAAATTAAAGAAGAATTCCAGTCAGACTTGGCGCAAACTACCCAGTGAGCAATCTCTGAGGTCGCCGGAAAAACCCTAAAATGACCCCAACTGTAGAGCAGTCCTACCAACAGATGGACTGCCGCCATGAGAAGAACAATCCCACCATCAGGGACTTTCTAGTAACCCTGAGCGATCTCTGATCTGATCTCTGACCGATCTGGTCACTAGCTAAGGTCAGGTACACGAATAGTCAATCACAGGTATTGGCACAAGAGTTCTAGAGTCAGGATGGATCATTAGGAGAAGGCAGGAAAAAATTTGCAGCTTTACGGGTCACGGCGCCTGGCAAGTAAATCCACATAGTTGTCTTTTTCTCTTTGTAAACGTTTATTGCAGGACTACGTGTTTCAGGACCGGCCAGGTCCCTTCATCAGGAACATACAGGGATGACCCTGATGAAGGGACCATTAGCCGTGATCCGTAAAGCTGCAAATTTTATTTATTAGTTCTCCCCGGGAAGAAAGGGATTCTACCCCAGGGATAGCAGCGGGTGGCAGCCGGCATCCTAAGAAACAGTGCAACCCACACTAATGCCAAGCAGTAGCATTGTGCCTATACTTGCACAACCTGACCAAGTGAGTTGCAAATACCTCACAATGTGCGACAACAAAGTGTTGTAAAACAGTAATACCTTAGAGGAGCGCCGTATCCTTTTCTCCCTCTTTTTCTCCCTTCTAGAAGAGTCAGGATGGGACCTAAAACTTTGGTGGTGCCCAGAAAGAGACTTATGAAGTCAGTCAAAAAGGATCATGGGACAGCAGAGGGGAGTGTAGTACTGCACTTTGACCACCCGGCGTGTAGTACTGCACGTTGTGTTACAGGGCTGTTCTGTAGTATCCTACAGCGAGTGGACAGGAGCGCCACCGTCCAGGGAAAAACTACAGGGAAATCCTCTCTATGATATCCATAGGCCCTAAAAGGCGTATAGACACAGATTTGTCCACTTGGAACAACCCCCTTTAATGCAGACAACCCACTTTAATGTAAATCTATTAATCACTTCCAAAAGAGGGGCAGAGGGATTTTGGGTCAAACATAGGAACCATTATGAGGTGTAATCATTGCAGGCTGGTATTTTATAGGATAAGCCACTATTTATGAGAATACAGACCACAAGTCACTGTACATAAATCTGAGATCAAGTCCTATTTCTAAATCGTATGACTATCACTATATGTGTATATTGAGTGAGTTTTTGTGGTTTCTTCTCTTTCTTGTATATAGGTCACTCTGTCTTGGTTTTGAGATTTGTGGTTGTGAAGCCCATTTAAGTGTTTCAGTACAAAATGGCAGATTCAGTATCCGTGTACTCTCCCGGGATGGAGTCTGTTTAGCCAACTTAACATCAGCTCATTCTAAAAGACCTCTGGTTCTGTGATCACGCCCGGATTACAGTGGGATTTGGGATGACATCAGTCACATGCTTTGTAATAATGTAGATCTCTAACACTTACAATAGTCTATATGACACTAATATCAAACTAAACATGGTCATGAAATTCTTCAGGTGTGTTCATAAATAAAAAAATAAAATGGAGGACATTGGGTGGATCAATAAAAAAACATATCACCAGTGAATTGCGCTGTAGGCACAAATCCACCAACATTTATAAGTCATCTCTGCCTGGATTGGCAAATTGCCATCTAGAGGCAGGGCCAGATTATAAGAAGGGTAAGAGGGGGAAATGCCACCATCTGATGGCCTCCACCACACTCCACATGTTGATTATTAGAGCAGTGTGGTGTGATACTACTTGGTCACGCATAGTACTCTTAGGCTCTGTTCACATCATGATAGGATTATATGTCAGAGGTATATGGGGGGGGGGTATTCCCAGACGAATACCTTCGATGTATGCCACTGTACAACCATACAGTGGCATATGTCAGCCATTGTCTACAATGTCTACATTATTTTTTATTTTTTTGGGGAGGGCCCGCTGTAAAGGAAAGCTCAGCATCGTGTAACGCTGACGCTCTGCGATCATCGGCGTACTACCTCTCCCGGCAGGCATAGCTGTCAGGTTACTTTTTGTACATGCTGTAAGGTTCCTGAATTTCCTGGATCTGGTGTTTCTGGGGCTGCCCATAGGGCTGTTGCACGCTGACTTCCTGTATCTTATAGGGACAGCGCTCGCGCCCCCAAATCCATCCCCAGCCAGTCCCTGTCCATCACCGGGTATATTAGTTGGCTTTACTGGATACACCCTGCCTGAGCAATATTTGATCAACCTAGTTGTATCTTGCAAAAGTTCCCGTGTGCATCTGATTCTAGTCCACTATTGCTATCTGTTGTCAGCCTGTATCAAGTCTGCTATTGCTCTCTGTTATCAGCCTGCATTTAGCTATCCGCTACCACCCTGTATCCAGCTTCCTGTTATCAGCCTGTATCCAGCTACCCGCTACGGCCTGTGTCCTGTTATCAGCTGCCAGCCGCTACTCTCATTGGTGGAGTAGCTCAGTGGGTGCACAACCCGCTGGTCGTAACACATAGTGCATTTTCCTATCTAATATAAAAAAGATACAGCAGGTCGGACACTCTTTAGCCGCCATCAGGTGAATGGGGGGCCTATGGTTACATTCATTGTATACCCTGAATGTGTTCACATAATGTAAGGTGAATTTAGCCTTCTTTGTACATTTTATGTAATTTATGTCTGCTCGTTCATCAGCTGATCGTTGCCCTGTTTACACAGGGCAATGATCGGGAACGAGCGTTCGTATGGTCTCTCGTTTGCCCGATCATTGACTCGTGTAATAGGGCCTTTACAGTGACTCAACTGGTGGAGTTAACAATAAAAATCCCCAAATAAGTACAGACAATCCTCCGATAAGTGTTCATTTTAGATTACGTGCTGTCCATATCAGTTCTCTAAACACCGTCTTACTTTCTTCAATGTCATTTTAATAATGAAGCAGCAAGAGGTGAACAAGAAGCGTGCGCCCCGTACATACTCCCAGAAGCCCCGTTGTGTTTGCCCCTCCGAAATACAAGACACTTTTCCTCACTACAACTGAACAGATCCTGCCACAAGAGGCAAATTCTGACCTTCATTAATGAAGCACACCCCATGTATCACCGAAGTGCCATATGAAATTATTAAAATGTAAAGTGATGAACAAGAAGTATGGGCAAAGGCAATCATTCTAACAGCAGTGCTAGTAACAACTGTTAGTCTAAATTCCCAGGGCTGTCACAGTCAGTGGCTACCATTTGTCACACCTGCTTAAGTCTTCATAACATTGGATGCCCAAGGAAACAGGGGAAGACAATTTCACAGTGACCTCCAAAAATGAGCATCTATGAGTATGGAACACAACTCATGATATGATGCAATGTAACAAATCTCTTTATAGACAAATTGATTATCAATCTATCTATCTATCTATCTATCTATCTATCTATCTATCTATCTATCTATCTATCTATCTATCTATCTATCTATCTATCTATCTATCTATCTATCTATCTATCTCATATCTATCTATCTATCTATCTATCTATCTATCTATCTATCTATCTATCTATCTATCTATCTATCTATCTATCTATCTATCTATCTATCTATCTATCTATCTGAATACAAAGAGACAAAGATTTCTGAGCAGCAAACTGCAGAGACGACCCCAGGTTGGAAGAAGTCATCATGGTAGTCTTGACTTAATAGGCAGGAATAGGGAAAGTAAACGACTCCAAACAGAAAAGACGTCACCTGAAAGTCACTTAATTTAACGCTACTGTATTCGAGTATATTCTGCACAGCGCCTGCGTAGAACTGGCATCTCGCCACTATGTGCTCACTGTATGGTAATATTATTGGTTATATTGGTCTTTATGGTAGTTATATTTCATGATGTGGATGTGGAGGTATTATTAGGTCCTTGTATAGTGTTATTATTGGGTAAGTGTATTACTAAATTATTCAGAGTTATACTATCACATATACATTAGTGGTCACGATAAAGAAAATTATTTGGGGGCATGGTTGATGTACCTTTGGATACAGGTTCCAGGCCCTACAGCCCTGATTTCATCATAAAGTAATATCCAGGGACAGTTAACTGCTGAGGCAGTGTAGCTAAGCTTTTGTTCCAAAAGTTGGCTTAAAGCTATACTATGGTTTTTTTTAAGGGGGGAGACATTGGTCTTATTTTTAAAGGGGTTTTCCCATAATCCATAATTATCATCTATCCACAGGATAGGTGATAAATATCTGATCGGTAGGGGTCCAACTGCTGGGACCCCCACAGAATACGAGAACGGGCTTACCTTGCTGTTCCTGGGAGACCCATAGGAATGGAGCTATAGTGCTCATGCTCGAGTACCGCTCCATTAATTTCTATGGGGCTGCTGAAGAAGCGCACTACAGCTCCATTCCTATGGGTCTCCCAGAAATGGCAAGGTAAGCTCGTTCTGTTGATCGGTGGGTGTCCCAGCGGTTGGACCCCTAACGACCATATATTTATCTCCTATCCTGTGGATAGGTGATAAATAATGATTATGGGAGAAACGCCTTTAAGGCTTGTGCCCCGAATCTTTTAAGACACTAGAAATGCTACGGTCTGTCTCTATCTATCTATCTATCTATCTATCTATCTATCTATCTATCTATCTATCTATCTATCTATCTATCTATCTATCTATCTATCTATCTATCTATCTATCTATCTATCTATCTATCTATCTATCCATCTATCCAGTGGCTTAAAGAGGCTCTGTCACCACATTATAAGTGCTCTATCTCCTACATAATCTGATCGGCGCTGTAATGTAGATAGCAGTAGTGGTTTTTATTTTGAAAAACGATCATTTATGAGCAAATTATGAGCTAGTTTAGATTTATGCTAATGAGTTTCTCAATGGACAACTGGGCGTGTTTTTACTTTTTACCAACTGGGTGTTGTACAGAGGAGTGTATGAGGCTGACCAATCAGTGACCAATCAGTGACCAATCAGTGTCCTACACTTCTCATTGGAAATAAGAGAAAACACGCCCAGTTGTTCATTAGAAAGGCTCATTTGCATAAATATAAAATTGCTCATAACTTAGCCAAAAATGATCGTTTTTCAAAAAACAAAACAAAACGTTACTGTTATCTACATTGCAGCGCCGATCACATGCAATAGGAGATAGGGATTTGATAATCTGGTGACAGAGCCTCTTTAACTACCACTGTAGCAGCCATAGCTGCTGCTACGGGGCCCAAGGCATAGGGAGGCCTGTGCCACCAGCCCGCACGGCCTCCCCATGCCCGGAGGCTCCTTTAGCAGCCACCATGGCTGCTACAGCGGTAGCGACACCACATTCAATAGTATCTGCGTACTTCGGATGCAGATGCTATTGAACACAACCGGGCACCTAAGCCTGGGGGGCCCACAGGCCTCCCGTAGCCACACAGCGCTGACCGCGCTGGTCCTGCTTCCTGAATCAAGGAACTGACAGCTCTTTGCTCCAGCATTCACTCTGCCTTGAGCGGCTCAGTGCAGGCAGGCGTGATGTTGTGACGTCATCTCGCCTGTCTGCTCCGAGTCACTCACAGCACAGACCGGAGGAGAAGGATCCTCCACCCGTCATGGGAACGGGGATAGGTAAGTAATTACCGTATGTTATTATTTTTCTATTAGGCACTATGGGGCATTATACTGGGTAGGGAAGGGGGGGCTAATATGGTAGCAGCTATAGTCGCATTTTACTATATGGGGGCATAATACTATATGGGCATTATACTGTGGGGACAGCTATGGGGGCATTATACTGTATGGGGGCATTATACTGTGGGGACATCTATGGGGGCGGTATACTCTGGGGACAGCTATGGGGGCATTATTCTATAGTGGCATCATGGGGGCATTATACTGTAGGGACAGCTATGGGGTGGCATTATTATGTGGGGACAGCTATGGGGGCATTATACTGCAGGGACAGCTATGGGGGCAGTATACTGCAGGGACAGCTATGGGGGGCACTATACTGCAGGACAGCTATAGAGGGACATTATACTGTGGGGGCAGCTATGGGTGGCATTATACAGTAGTGGAGTTATACTGTGGGGACAGCTATGGGGGACATTATACTGTGGGACAGCTATGGGGGCAGTATACTGCGGGGACAGCTATGGGGGGCATTATACTGTGGGACAGCTATGGGGGCAGTATACTGCAGGGACAGCTATGGGGGCAGTATACTGCAGAGACAGCTATGGGGGGCACTATACTGCAGGACAGCTATAGAGGGACATTATATTGTGGGGGCAGCTATGGGGGCATTATACTGTAGGGACAGCTATGGGGGCATTATACTGTAGGGACAGCTATGGGGTGGCATTATTATGTGGGGACAGCTATGGGGGCATTATACTGCAGGGACATCTATGGGGGGCATTATACTGCGGGGACATCTATGGGGGGCATTATACTATGGGGGCAGCTATGGGGGCATTATACTGCGGGGGCAGCTATGGGGGGCATTATATTGTGGTGGTATTATAGTGTGGGGACAGCTATGGGTGGCATTATACTATAGTGGCATCATACTGTGGGCACAGCTATGGGGGCATTATACTGTGGGGACAGATATAAGGGGGCATTATACTGAAGGGACAGCTATTGGGGCATTATACTATGGGGGCATCTATAGGCGGCATTATACTGTAGTGGCATTATACTGTGGGGACAGCTATGGGGGAATTATACTGTGGGGACAGCTATGGGGGGCATTATACTGTGGGGACAGCTATGGGCGGCATTATATTGTAGTGGCATCATACCGTGGGCACAGCTATGGGGGGCATTATACTGTGGGGACAGCTATGGGTGGCATTATACAGTAGTGGAGTTAGACTGTGGGGACAGCTATGGGGGGCATTATACTGTGGGGACAGCTATGGGCGGCATTATATTGTAGTGGCATCATACCGTGGGCACAGCTATGGGGGGCATTATACTGTGGGGACAGCTATGGGTGGCATTATACAGTAGTGGAGTTAGACTGTGGGGACAGCTATGGGGGACATTATACTGTGGGACAGCTATGGGGGCAGTATACTGCGGGGACAGCTATGGGGGGCATTATACTGTGGGGACAGCTATGGGTGGCATTATACTGCAGTGGAGTTATACTGAAGGGACAGCTATGGGGGGCACTATACTGCAGCACAGCTATAGGGGGGCATTATACTGTGGGGACAGCTATGGGGTAGCATTATTATGTGGGGACAGCTATGGGGGGCATTATACTGTGGGGACAGCTATGGGGGCATTATACTGCAGGGACATCTATGGGGGCATTATAATGCGGGGACATCTATGGGGGGCATTATACTATGGGGGCATTATACTGTGGGGGCAGCTATGGGGGGCATTATATTGTGGTGGTATTGTGTGGGGACAGCTATGGGTGGCATTATACTGTGGTGGCATTATACTGTGGGGACAGCTATGGGGGCATTATACTGTGGGGACAGCTATGGGGGGCATTATACTTTGGGGACAGCTATGGATGGAATTATGCTGTGGGGGTAGCTATGGGGTGGCATTATAATGTGGGGACAGCTATGGGGGGCATTATACTGTGGGGGCAGCTATGGAGGACATTCTACTTTGGGGACAGCTATGGGCGGAATTATACTGTGGGGGCAGCTATGGGCTGCTTTAAACTGTGGTGGCATTATACTGTAGGGACAGCTATAGGGGGCATTATACTGTGGGGACAGCTATGGATGGCATTATACTGTGGGGGCAGCTATGGGGGGGCATTATACTGTGGGGCAGCTATGGTGGCCATTATATTGTGGGGGCAGCTATAGGGCATTATACTGTGGGGGCAGCTATGGGGGGCATTATACTGAGGGGACAACTATGGGGGCATTATACTGCAGGGACATCTATGGGGGCATTATAATGCGGGGACATCTATGGGGGGCATTATACTATGGGGGCATTATACTGTGGGGGCAGCTATGGGGGGCATTATATTGTGGTGGTATTGTGTGGGGACAGCTATGGGTGGCATTATACTGTGGTGGCATTATACTCTGGGGACAGCTATGGGGGCATTATACTGTGGGGACAGCTATGGGGGGCATTATACTTTGGGGACAGCTATGGATGGAATTATGCTGTGGAGGTAGCTATGGGGTGGCATTATAATGTGGGGACATCTATGGGGGCATTATACTGTGGGGGCAGCTATGGAGGACATTCTACTTTGGGGACAGCTATGGGCGGAATTATACTGTGGGGGCAGCTATGGGCGGCTTTAAACTGTGGTGGCATTATACTGTAGGGACAGCTATAGGGGGCATTATACAGTGGGGACAGCTATGGATGGCATTATACTGTGGGGGCAGCTATGGGGGGCATTATACTGTGGGGCAGCTATGGTGGCCATTATATTGTGGGGGCAGCTATAGGGCATTATACTGTGGGGGCAGCTATGGGGGGCATTATACTGTGGAGGCAGCTATGGGGCCATTATACTGTGGGGACAGCTATGGGTGGCATTATACTGTGTGGGAACAGCTATGGGTGGTATACTGTGGGGACAGATATGGGGGGAATTATACTGTGTGGGGCATTATACTGTGGTGGCAGCTATGGGGGGCATTATACTGTGTGGGGTTCATCTATTGGGAGCTTTATACTGTTTGGGGCATCTGTGTGGGCATTATACTGTATGGGGGCATCTGTGTGGGCATTATACTGTATGGGGCATCTGTGTGGGCATTATACTGTATGCATCTATGGGTCAGTGTACTGTATGGGGGCCTTACACTGTATGGTGGCAGCTATGATGGCATTATAGTGTGTGTCGGGGGCACTATGGGAGCATGATACTGTGTGGGTGGAACCAGGTGTGTATGGGTGGGGATTGAGTTGGATTAGAGGCGTGGCTTAAAGGAAAAAAAATGCCACTGCGCGCCGCATCGATTGTCCCTCTATGTGATACTTGAAAGTATTGTATAGCACAGTCCACAGGGGGCGCTGTATAGCACTCTACAGGGGAGTCTGTATAATACTGCCTACAGAGGGGTCTGTATAGCACTGTCTACATTGGGGTCTGTATAGCACTGTCTACAGGGGGGGTCTGTATAGCACTGTCTGCAGGAGGGGCTGCATGGCACTATTTACTGGGGGGCACTATCTACAGGGGCAAGCTGTGTGTGGCACCCAGGGGAGGGGGGCACAGTCAAAAGTTTGCTATAGTGCCCAGTGTTTCCTAGTTATGCCCTGTCTATCTATCTATCTATCTATCTATCTATCTATCTATCTATCTATCTATCTATCTATCTATCTCTCTCTCTCTCTCTCTCTCTCTCTCTCTCTCTCTCTGTCTGTCTGTCTGTCTGTCTGTCTATCTATCTATCTATCTATCTATCTTTATTAATTCGTCTGTCCCTCTGTTTTTGACTCTCATGAGATCTACGTACAATGTTGTGTAGGCTGCTAATCTGTGACAATGGGTGCTTCATTTTTTATTTTAGATGCAATGGAGATATAAAAAAAAAAATTAGTTGCACATACCCTTTAAAGAATGGAATGAGAAATTCAGCTCTTCTACATTTGTTTATTCATATACAGTTTGTGTCCCTGTTTATAACATTTGGCAAAGCTCAATGCATTGACCTTAAGCAAAAAGACAGCGATATGTAATAAATACATAAGAAATATTTTATTGGTTATAAATGATAGATATATTGCATGTGTCCTTTTTACTGGAAAACGTATATTCTGACATTTGAGCAGGATGTCTTAACTCTTCCACACTAACGTGCTTTTACGATAAACCCCGCGCTTCCAATATCCGAGCTAACAAACTTGATTTTTCCAGTAATATAATTTTTTTGTACCCAGTTATTTCCTTTTTCTCTTTTTTAACACCTTTACGTTTCCTTCCTTATTTGGCCAGCTTCACACTCCACATTTCATGACCTCACCTCGCTTGTTTCATGTGTTTAACAAATCCCGAAAGAGTCGCGGGGATAATAACTCACCGTGCATTTTAGATTGGATCAAAGTCCCCTTTAATATTTACATTGCCGCACATAAGACTGCGGATCTTTTTCAATCAGCTCAGCTGGCAGTCATTTAATTATATGGATATTATATCCAGCCATAAATAATGTCCTGTGCAAATCCAGTTTAAAATACAGAACTAAGTATTACTCCCCGAAAACATAAAAGACTAATAGAAATGAGACGCTTTCTTGTACATAAAGGGAATTTGTTCTACAGCATCTACAAGGAATTTTTCAGTTTTATACTGTGCTTTGCCAGCTGGATTGCAACGTGGATACATTCTAAGGCCCTGTTCACACACAGTTCTTTTCACAAGTTTTATGACGCGGAAACCACGTTGGAAAACACCAGAAAATGCAAAAAAAAGTCCGAAAATGCCTCTCATTGATTTCAATGGGAGGCGGAGGCGGTTTTTCCCGTGACCGGAAAAAAACGCTTGCGGTAAAAAGAAGCGACATGCCCTATCTTCGGGCGTTTATGTCTCTGACCTCCCAATGGGAGGCAGAGAAAGCGTATTTCGCTGCGTTTTTGCCCGTGGCTATCAATGGGCGTGAGCGAAAAACACAGCGAAAAACGCGGCAAACGGCGTCCTGGCAGATCAAAATCTGCCTGCAAAAAACTCAGTGTAACAGGGCCTAACAGAATAAGGCTGGATTCACACGAGGTCATTACGTCCGTAATTGACGGACGTATTTCGGCCGCAAGTCCCGGACTGAAAACAGTGCAGGGAGCCGGGCTCCTAGCATCATAGTTATGTACGACGCTAGGAGTCCCTGCGTCTCCGTGGAACTCCTGTCCTGTACTGGAAACATGATTACAGTACGGGAGAGTTGTCCTGCAGCGAGGCAGGGACTCCTAGCATCGTACATAAGTATGATGCTAGGAGCCCGGCTCCCTGCACTATGTTTGGTCCGGGACTTGCGGCCGAAATACGTCTGTCAATTACGGACGTAATGACCTCGTGTGAATCCAGCCTTAGGAGTCGGGACAGAGTCCCTACAGTTACATATTACGAAGGGATTCTCCCCTAAAGACATTGCTTCTAGGGGAATATATGTCCATAATCAGTACGGGAATTATATCTCAGCAGCCTATGGGCACAGATAGTCTCGCACTTTAGACTCCGCCCATAAAGTAGGCCGCACCTAAAAAAAAACAAAGAAGAAAATTGCGATGTGCTTCTTAGAAAATCTAGCGCCCTCTACAGCCTTCTCCTTGTTCATCTTTTGGTGTCCTCCTCTCACGCCCAACGTCTTTTATTATATTAAGACACAGGGCTACCTATAGGCACAGGCCTACTGTGTCTGTAGTTTCTGTCAGCCCCGTTCACAACACACTTACCAATATTGACACCCCGCTCCACTCCAGCAGCTTTCCACTCACAACACGGGGTTAACTCAGATAACCATACAGCTCTTTTTGGTGGTGCACGCCAATTAAATAAAGTCCCACAAAACTTGAATGCAAAGATGAATATAAGCGGAATGCAAGGGTATTGCACAGGAGGGCAATGATTCCTTGGCCTACGGCCATTTCACGTGATGTCACGCCTCCTCAGGGCGATGTCCCCTGCAGTCCCAGTTTTTTGCGTGACTGTTTGGCAGACCAGACTATACAAGGGGTGTGGTTATGCTAATTAGCAACAGAAGGGGCGTGCTTTGTCACTTTAGGAGCATTTCTGACTAAATCGGAGGCGGGACATAAATTTCCTCTATCTAGGATGTCAATGTTGGCAAGTAAGAAAAAACGGAAACCCTATGGAACAGAAACAAATGAAAACCAATTGCAATGGAAGCATTACCATTGACCTCAATGGTAATGCAAAGGGAAGTTATGGTTTCCGTTTGGCTTTTCGTTCATCGGTTCCTCGACGGAAAGATCTAACAGAACCTATGAACGGAAGCCGATACTGATGTGAACAGGCACTAATCCGGCGTCATTCACTTTTAACATCCCAGTTCACTGGATTAACAAGAATTTGTGAGATTGGCGCTGCGTATCCACAGCCAAAAAAGGAGAAAAAAGATGCTCCTGGCTTATTACCGCTCATAGGTGTCCGCGCTGTTTACTTCACAGCTTCATTAAAAATACATGAGTGGAAGGAATTAGTTGAACTGTAAGATGATTGACATTAGTTTGATGTTCACAGCTGGAAGCCAGAAGATTCCAGGATAACTGGCCAATAACTCTACTGTATTTAACCTCTAAAGGAGCCATAACTTGTCTAGTTTTTGTCTTTTCAGAGTGTATGTTTCTAAATAATTTTTTAAATACCTAAAATTTGCATTCAATTTATATTTATTAACTTTTTAAGTTAAACATGCAAAAAAAAAAAATTCCGGCATTTTTTTATTTTATCGTTTTCAGAACATCTTAATTTATGATTTAAATGTACTGTATGGGTTGCCACAATTAAGGGGATAAATAATATATATATTTTTTTATGACTATTGTTTATTAAAAACTATTTTTATTAAATGTATCATGTCCCTTTTTCATGTAACAAGGGAAATCAGTGGAAAGCTGTAACCTCCCCTGTAGATTAGCTGATCGGACAACCGCTTTATACATATCCTGTAATATTACGTACATGGATGTTGCACTTACATGTACATGATGGTGATTGTACAAGGCCTAGAAGCTGCGCCCACTCGATCACCCGCTTAAGGACGACTTTGATTGACAGCCACCCTTTAATCCTTTCTGCAACGCGATCAATACAGATCCTGGTGCTGACAAAGAGAGCGGACTTTGTTACCCTTAGTTACCTTACCGCCACCCCCAGCATTGTGATCGCCGGGCTTATGGTTTTATAATATTGGCCTGGGCCAGGGGCGTAACTAGGAAAGAGTGGGCCTCATAGCAAACTTTTGACTGGGGCCCCCCCTCTGCTGGGTATCACACAACCCCCCCCCCCTTGTAGATAGTGCCTCCCTATAGATTCCACCACACAGCGCGCCCTATAGATAGCACCATACACAGCCCCCTGTAGATAACGCCATACAGTCCCCCTGTAGATAACGCCATACAGACCCCCTCTGTAGATAACACCATACAGACCCCCTCTGTAGATAACACCATACAGACCCCCTCTGTAGATAACGCCATATAGCCCCCCCCCCAAAAAAAAAAACGGCCTATAGTGTGTCCTATAAAAGACATGTATCCCCTCTCCACAGGATATCCACAGGATAGGGGATACATGTGGGATCGCTGGCAGCGATAAGGAGAACGGGGGACCGAAAGTCCCCCGAAGTTCTCCATGACGAACCTCGGACTTCCGGCGTCTGCGCAGTTCAATAAAAATGAAAGGAGCGCTGGTCACGCATGCGCACAAGCGCGACCGGTCCGCAAGTCATTTCCATGGAGCTGCCGACACAGACCCCGGAAGTCCGAGGTTTTGTCACGGAGAAGTTAGGGGGGACTTTCGGTCCCCCGTTCTCCTCATCGCTGGGCGTCCCAGCGATCCCACATGTATCCCCTATCCTGTGGATAGGGGATGCATGTCTTTTGTAGGAACAACCCCTTCAGTGGCGTCGCGCTGCAGCAGCCATAGTGGCTGCTAGCGGAGCCTGCGGCCATGGGATGGGGCCGTGCCGGCGTGTGGCACGGGCCCCCTCATGCTGCAGGCCCCGTAGAAGTCGCTACGGCTGCTATAGCGGTAGTTACGCCACTGCGTATAGGTTTGTACGGCGTAAAACTACAGCTCCCAGCATGGCCGGAACAATGGTAAGGATATGCTGGGAGATGCGGTTTCACAAAAAAAATCATACCACCATCATCTCGCTGCAGATCATACAGTGACTACAATACTGATTAGAGGCAGAATAAACATTTATATTAAGTGACTCACCGGTGACGTCTCAGATTCTAGTTCTTTTCTTCTCCCTCCGGTTCAGACATCTATGATGGATTTCTCCCGGCCATGACCCATTTCTGCAGTTTTCCGTTTAGATGTCTTCAGCTTCTCACTTTTAAAACATTTCTGCACCTGTAAACAAAGTTAAAATTCTCAACACATCTAAATATAACTGTCACACACACACACACACACACACACACCGTGCCCCCTGTAGATAGTGACCTACATAGAAGCCCCTGTAGATAGTGCCCACATATGGACTCCAGAGCTGCAAGGCAATAGCGCTAACCACTGAGCCACCGTGCTGCCCTACATATAGCTTCCCCTATAGTTAGTGCTCCACGTATAGCCCACCTCTGTAGATAGTGTCTCACATATAGCTCCCCCTGTATATAGTGTCCCACATATAGCCCACCCCTGTAGACTGTGCACTACATATAGACCCCCCTGTAGATAGTGGCCCACATCCCCACATACAGACCTTCCCTGTAGCTAGTGCCCCACATATAGCCCCCCCCTGTATATAGTGCCCCACATATAGACCCCCCCTGTATATAGTGCCCCACATATAGACCCCCCCTGTATATAGTGGCCCACATATAGACCCCCCTGTATATAGTTGCCCACATATAGACCCCCCTGTATATAATGGCCCACATATAGGGCCCCCTGTATATAGTGGCCCACATATAGAGCCCCCTGTATATAGTGGCCCACACCCCCACATATAGACCCCCCTGTAGCTACTGCCCCACATATAGACCCCCCTGTAGCTACTGCCCCACATATAGACCCCCCTGTAGCTACTGCCCCACATATAGACCCCCCTATATATAATAGCCCACATAAAGACGACCCCCCCTGTAGATAGACCCCCCCACTATAGATAATGCCATTCACATTCTTATGAGGAAAAAAATATATTAACTTGACATACTCACATGATCCCGTTCCCACGCTGTTCACTTGCGATGCAGACATGCTCTCTTCTGAGCATGTCTGCAGGAGCTGAACGAGCGTCCTCCAATGACGCTGATTGGCAGGGCAGAATGACTTGCCCCGCCAATCAGCACCTTCCAAGCATGGAAGCGGCGCGATGATGTCATCGCGCCGCTAGCCAATCAGTGTCATTGTAAGGCACTGGATGGTCAGGCACGGAACATGCCCGGCCATTCAGTGCTAATGCATGTATTTGGCTGCCGCTAGCACTGGGGCCCCCTCAGTTACGCCGCTGGCCTGGGCCTTACCAAAGTCCCTAGAGTTGTCCAGTATAAGGCCCTGATAAGGCATAACAGATGTCGGTACATTTTACATGCGCAGGCTGTAAATGTATTGTCATATGCACTGAACGACCACTTTATTAGAGACACCCATATAGTATCGCGTTAGACCTCCTTTGGCCGTCAGCACCGCAGCAATGCAGTGAAAGATTGAACAGCAGCAACGAAGGTGTAAACTTCAATTCTTAGGGAAGTCCTACAGTTCCAACGTCCATTCACAGGTACCAGAGGACCCAGGTTGTGCCAAGAAAACGTTCCCCACGTCATTACTTCACCTCCACCGGCTTGAACTGTTCACACCTGACAAAAAAGTTCATTGATTCATGCAGCATGTGCCAAATTCTGACCCTCCCATCAGCATGGTGGCACACAAATCTGGATTCACCTGACCAGGCGATGGTTTTCCACTGCTCAGTGATCCAATTTTTGCCCTCTTTTGCCCACTGGAGTCTTGCCTTTCTGCTTCCCTTAGAGAGCAATGGCACTCGTATTTGTCGTGTGATGTTTTAGTCCATCCATGCAAAGGAAAGACGAGCCGCACGTTCGTACACGTAGCGCTGTATTTGGCTGCAATTTGCTTGACTGTTCCGCAAAAGGATTCTTGACCTCCTCCTTTTTCATCTACGAATTGTTGACGTCCACAGGATCCCCTTTCGCGGGATATTTTTCCTTGATCACACCATTCTCCGTGTACTCTTGACACCGCTATATGAGAAAACCCCACAAGGTTGGCAGTTCTTTAAATACTGTCACGAATAGTCTAGCACCGATGATCACGCCTCGTTCGAAGTCACTCAGATCGCTCGATTTTCCTATTCTAATGTGGATTCACAATTAAACTGATCCACGGAAAACTTGCTCGCTTGATTTTCTGCTGCGTCCGGGCTCACATGTCATGAAAGGGCCGGTGTCTCTAATAAACTGGCCATTCTGTGCAGACATATGACATTAAATTACAGTTAAAAAAAAAAGTTTCAAAGTCCTCTAATAGGACAAGAATTTTTTTTTAAATAATTAAAGTTTATGATTAAATAAATTAGACTAAAAAAATATAGAATATACAATTATTTTATTATGATCCCAGCACTTGTACTGACATATGCAATTATGCAGTTATTTTGTCAATTACGTTAAATAGCATAAAAAAAAAATGATGGCAGAATTGTATTATTTATAATTGTGTGATCCTGGCCTAAAGGGTACTGTAAGGCTGGGTTCACACGTGGCGGAATTTCACTTAAATTCCGCTGCGGACACTCCGCAGCGTTAATCCGCAGCGGAGCCGTTTCTGCATTGACTTCCACTTCTATTTAGAAGTGTTCGTTTAGACGATGCGTAACATTCCGCTGCGGAGCATAGGCTGCGGAGCGGAATTTGGTGTCCGCAGCATGCTCTGTCTGTTGCGGAGCAGTGGCGGACTCATGGCGGAATTTCTCCATTGACTTCAATGGAGATTCTAAGTTCCGCAATGAAGTCCGCAGCTGTCATGCACATGTTATGTGTGCTGCGGATGCGTCTTGCTTTTTTGCCATGACATTTCTTCATTCTGGCTGGACCTATGTATTTCTAGGTCTACAGCCAGACTGAGGAAGTCAATGGGGCTCCCGTAATGACGGGAGCGTTGCTAGGAGACGTCTGTAAATAGTCACTGTCCAGGGTGCTGAAAGAGTTAAGCGATCGGCAGTAACTGTTTCTGCACCCTGGACAGTGACTACCGATCACAATATACAGCAACCTGTAAAAAAATATAAGTTCATACTTACCGAGAACTCCCTGCTTCTGTCTCCAGTCCGGCCTCCCAGGATGACGTTTCAGTCTAAGTGACGGCTGCAGCCAATCACAGGCCAAGCACAGGCTGCAGCGGTCACATGGACTGGCGCGTCATCCAGGGAGGTCGGGCTGGATGCCGAAAGAGGGACGCGTCACCAAGACAACGGCCGGTAAGTATGAAATTCGTTTACTTTCACTAGGGAAAGTGCTGTCCCTTCTCTCTATCCTGCACTGATAGGGAGAAGGGAAGCACTTTTCCCGCAGTCCGCAGCAGCTAGTCCGCATCAATTTACTGCACATTTTGTGCAGATCCGCAGCAGAATCTGCAACGCAGATTCTGTGCGGCATTGATGCGGACAGTTGCGGACGAAATCCGCCACGTGTGGTCATGCCCTAAGTTTACATGTGGCAGACTTGTTGCAGAAATTTCTGCGACTACCATTCATCTGAATTGTGCAGAAATCCATGCACATGCTGCAAAAACAACCCCACTCAGATGTATGAAATGGATTTTTCAGTCTCAGAAATATCTGCGATAAATCTGTCGGGTGTAAATATGCCCTAACCTCTTCCATACTTTGCCAGCACAGATGAAGCATTGATAACAGATGTTAATCATGAATTAGCAAACTCAGCTCTGCTACATCTGTAAATGTCAGATCATCAGGTTCACACTCAGATGCTTATCGATGCTCTTTCAACTTCAGGGTCAATCGCCGATGATGTGGTAGAATTAAAAAAGGAAACGTGTGTTCCCAATCCTCATCCGTACATGGATCCTCTGGGAAGTGTCACCTGTGAAGGTCACGGCCTGTGCGAGAAGAAAAAAAATTACACCTGTGTTATAGAAAAAAACAAAAAAAATCTCCACCTGGATATACCAGAAGACAACACAAGGTTCTTGGCTGAATCTTAGTTCGGGGTGTCATCTGGAGGGGCGTTACAGTTCATCAGAAAAGACATCAGGGAACCATCATATGATTTTAATGTGTAAATCTTTCATCCAGATGAAAATAACAGAATTGGCCGGGATGACTCTTTACAATCCGAGGCCGAGTGGCGACCATATCCCCGGCAGGCGCACACAACACTCGTGTTATATAAACTATTCTCATAATGTGTCTGTCATCGGAAAGCGTAGACAAAAGCCGCGGTGCAGACAGCAAAGACCGTGGCGGCCGCATATTTCACTCTTCAGCTAACAAGGGTACAAGGATTGGAACGGAAGACGATGCTCTTGTTTCCCTTTCATTATCGAATGTGTCGAGTAGGAAGCAGCTGCCTTCCTGCCTATGAAGAGGTGGACTATTGTGTAACGCTCAGTGAGTAAACACACTCACACTCCGCCGTCTGGTGGGGGAGGGGGAGGTAATTAGAGCTGGCAATTAATGAGAAAGATACAAATCTTGCCGTATGAAATAATAAATGTTATTGAAGATTGCGCAAGAAATGTGGGAAAAGCAGAAAATGTTAACACTTCTCCAAAATGAAACGTTCCAAAAACATTCAAATAAACCTGTTGAACTTGTATTTTTTTTCCATGAGTCTCCAGTTTAAAATTTTTGAACTTTTAGGGCAAAGCCACACGTGGCGGAATTGCTCCTGAATTCCGCTGCGGACACTCCGCAGCGTTAATCCGCAGCGGAGCCGTTTCTCCATTGCCTTCCACTTCTTTTTAGTAGGCTTCGTTTAGACGAGGCTGAAAATTCCGCTGCGGAGCATAGGCTGCGGTGCGGAATTTGGTGTCTGCAGCATACAATGGATGTTGCGGACCAGTGGCGGACTGGTTGCGGACTCATGAAGGAAGTTCTCCATTGACTTCAATGGAGATTCTAAATTCCGCGATGAAGTCCGCAGCTGTCATGCACATGTTATGTGTGCTGCGGATGCGTCTTGCTTTTTTGACATGACATTTCTTCATTCTGGCTGGACCTATGTATTTCTAGGTCTACAGCCAGACTGAGGAAGTCAATGGGGCTCCCGTAATTATGGGAGCGTTGCTAGGCGACGTCAGTAAATAGTCACTGTCCAAGGTGCTGAAAGAGTTAAGCGATCGGCAGTAACTGTTTCAGCACCCTGGACAGTGACTACCGATCCCAATATACATCAACCTGTAAAAAAAATAGAAGTTCATACTTACCGAGAACTCCCTGCTTCTGTCTCCAGTCCGGCTTCCCAGGATGACGTTTCAGTGACGGCTGCAGCCAATCACAGCCTGCAGCGGTCACATGGACTGCCGCGTCATCCAGGGAGGTCGGGCTGGATGCCGAAAGAGGGACGCGTCACCAAGACAACGGCCGGTAAGTATGACATTTGTTTACTTTCACTAGGGAAAGCCCTTCTCTCTATCCTGCACTGATCGAGAGAAGGGAAGTACTTTTACCGCAGTCCGCAGCAGCTAGTCCGCATCAATTTACTGCACATTTTGGGCAGATCCGCCGCAGAATCTGCAACGCAGATTCTGTGCGGCATTGATGCGGACAGTTGCGGAGGAAATCCGCCACGTGGGGCCATGCCCTTAAAAGGAAAATTGTAAGACCTTACTGTCTTTGATGTCATTTATATTACAGTATAAATATTATATTGAATTCAATTATTATTATTATTATTATTATTATTATTATTAAAAATAATACATAAATTATTCTCCCTAAAATAAAAAAATTCTAAATTACATTACATTTTTTTTCCAAAAATTAAGAATGATTATTAAAATATTTATAGATAAATAAATTTTTCCATAAACTTTTATATTTTTATAATATTTTTTATTTATTTATTTTATTTTGTAATGATAAAAAGAATAATAATAATAATATTAATAATAACAATAATAAAAATACATTTATCTCTCAAATAAAATTAGAAAAATTAAACAAAAATAAAAAGTTGTCCTCCCTACTTTTAAAATGATATAGTAATTTCTAAGTTATCTTGGTTTTCTATAAAAGTTAAAGGAGTTAGAGGTCAACCACAAACCATTACAGCGCCCAAAAGGATGGCCATCCAGGTTTATACAGACCCAATATGACTTATTACGCCTCATGCACCCGACCGTGTGCGCTGGTCATGTCCCGTCAGTGATCCGAGGAAAGATAGAATATGTCCTATCTTTCCTCGGATCGGAGACTCGGATCATTTTTCACGGACCCGATTCACCCGCTAAAGTGAATGGGTCCGTGAAGACTATCGGGTGCCACTCGGATGCCGTCAAAAACGGCCCGAGTGGCAAAACGGTCGTGTGCATGAGGCGTGACACTGTATTGTTATTCAGGGTTTGAGTCCTTTTTCCTGCTCTCTGTGTCAGGCTAGACTGTAGCTCTGGTATTCTATTCTTGAAGCAGGTAGCTCAGAATGAATAATGCTATTGGCTCCTTAATGAAAATATGTTTCATTGTGCTGCAGAGCATATGATGATGTAATATATCGTAGATGTAATACTGAATTTATGGCCTGCTAGAATAGTTCTCAAACATACGAATAGTGTTTCTCCAAAATATCCTGTCTAAATATTTTACATTGTTCTCTTACAGATGTAGCAGTGCTGACTTTGAAGTAAATGTGTCATTTGGCACAACTCATTGTGTTGATGTATTTTGTGTATTTACATAAGACTGCAGTATCATGATGCACAAACACTCGACTCCTATCTGCTACATGTGTATTATTAAATACTTGTACAAATATTATAAATTGCATTTGTAGAGATCAAAAAAGTCATTAACTGCAGAATGTTCAAACTAGTCAGAACATGTGTTATCTGTTGTTACTACTGCATGAATTTTCTTTATATTCTGCATATTTATCTGTCATTAGAAATACAGTGGTAATCACACTAAGATGTCTATAGATAGATAGATAGATAGATAGATAGATAGATAGATAGATAGATAGATAGATAGATAGATAGATAGATAGATAGATAGATAGATAGATAGATAGATAGATAGATAGATAGATAGATAGATAGATAGATAGATAGATAGATAGATGATAGATAGATAGATAGATAGATAGATAGATAGATAGATAGATAGATAGATAGATAGATAGATAGATAGATAGATAGATAGATAGATAGATGATAGATAGATAGATAGATAGATAGATAGATAGATAGATAGATAGATAGATGATAGATAGATAGATAGATAGATAGATAGATAGATAGATAGATAGATAGATAGATAGATAGATAGATAGATAGATAGATAGATAGATCAATTCAAAACATAAGGATTTACGTGCCAGATTATGAGATATTCTGGATTTTCAGATGGTCATAGAACATTTCTATTAGGTAAAATATGTAAATATTTAAATAAAAATACATTAGAGCCATATATGTACATACAGTATATACGGAGAGTATATAGACACCACTGTATAAATGTTAATATTACAACCACGTACTTTATTATTCAAAAATATCCTGATTTCCAAACATCCAATATAGGACAATAAATGGCGGAGTCAAGATTTCCTTTCTGATCCCCAAGTGAGGATTATGGGGAACCCGTGGATAATCTATCCCTGCATGAATAAATAATTAGAGACTACCGGAGATCTTCAAGAGGGTTTAACTCTGAATTTGTGATGGGTTAAGCAGAATAAAAGGTTTAACCACTCGAAAGCCAGACATACCAGACACAGAAATGCCAGTCCTCTTACACCTACACGAGCTGGCAGTGTGCCCGCTACCAACAATTAGCTTCTCGTTTTGGGGGATTTTTTTTGTTATTAAAATCAATGAGTCTCATAGGGTTACAAACCATTATGTGATACATTGAGAGCAGAGAGATCGAAGCAGAACTGTCACCAGTTACAGAGGGGAGAGGCCATGCAATGTGTGCTCCAGTTGTGTACTGTGAGTCTTACCTAGGACTGCAGGTAAACCTTTTGCATTATCTGCCTACCCTGTGCACAAGTAAAACATTCCCCTCTGTTATACTTGTGACCTCTGTTATACTTGTGAACATAAATCACCAGAAGTTGAATGTTATTTAATAGCAATATTTTTGTCTGGGAAAGCAAAGGGCATTACTACATTAGCAGTCCACATTATAGCTCCTATAGGGACTGTCACCCAGCCTTCCCTGACCCCGACTGGTAAATCTACGCAGCGTTGGCAAATCTACGCAGACTCTATACAGGAGTATAGAGTCTGGAAAAACTGTTTTCATGGTAGTCATATTTATACCTGCAACAGTACTTGTTTTGGAAACTGGACCACAAAAGTGAGGAGATTCAAAAATTTGCATTAAAAATTGGGCATTCCTGGGCTGCACAGGATGGGGCTTACAAATGTCCCACAATTTGGGATTCTTATGTTGGTAATTAGGCATAATGGTTGCCATTCAGCATTCAAAGAAACTGACATTACAATGGCTGCCAACAGTCCTGTTTTTACAGTACAGTCCTAAAAGGGGTGTGGTTTGTGTACATATGCGTAAAAAGAGGCATGCCCAGGCTGTTTTGGAGATGTTCCTGGGCAGCGCGGGGTGGGGCTTAAATATCCAGCGATTTGGCATTAAAATGTTGTAAGTTATGGATACAGTTGCAAAGAAGAATATAATATGGAAGAATACAAGTGATGTTATTTTAGTGAAGAAATGGGCTTCACTTTGCCTTCATGAACAGCTGAGTTGTTGGATTATCAAATACCTGGATTATATATATATATATATATATATATATATATATATATATATATACACAGTACACACATACATATCGATAGATAGATAGATAGATAGATAGATAGATAGATAGATAGATAGATAGATAGATAGATAGATAGATAGATAGATAGATAGATAGATAGATAGATAGATAGATAGATAGATAGATAGATGGATAGATAATCGATTTGTCTATAAGTATACTTGAGAAAGGCTCCATGTAAAGAGCCGAAACGTCGCACAGGGGCTAATAAAAAGCCGTTTTTTCTATCACAAATTGGAGGGCTGTCTCTTATTGGACGAATATAGATAGATGATAGATAGATAGATAGATAGATAGATAGATAGATAGATAGATAGATAGATAGATAGATAGATAGCAGATATTTAAAAAAATGGCGACAGCACCCTGCAACACTAATGCCACCTAAACCACTAAATATAAATAAATATGCACTAAAGCTCAATCTACCTACAAATAGGGAGGTTCTTAGTGCACATTTTGATCAAAAAGTGTTAGCCCACCTGCCACGACAAGGCGACCTCTGTAAGGTGGGAACCTACGCTGCACATACACCCAGAACTGGGACTAAGCCTACATATATACCTGGGGATGGTAGGATCCAGCATTGAACTGATTAAAATCACCCAGGGCAGAATGGGAGGAGTGCAAGAACAACAAGTGGAGGCAGTCACTAACCCCACATATATGGATCACATAAACACAACAAAAATTGAACAGCACATTCCAACTAAATGATACAAAATACGCAGGTGCAAGAACACCTATGACTGCAGATATACAGCAGATATAAAAAAATGGCGACAGCACCCTGCAACACTAATGCCACCTAAACCACTAAATATAAATAGATATGCACTCCTCCCACTCTGCCCTGGGTGATTTTAATCAGTTCAATGCTGGATCCTACCATCCCCAGGTATATATGTAGGCTTAGTCCCAGCTCTGTGTGTATGTGCAGCGTAGGTTCCCACCTTACAGAGGTCGCCTTGTCGTGGCAGGTGGGCTAACACTTTTTGATCAAAATGTGCACTAAGAACCTCCCTATTTGTAGGTAAATTGAGCTTTAGTGCATATCTATTTATATTTAGTGGTTTAGGTGGCATTAGTGTTGCAGGGTGCTGTCGCCATTTTTTTATATCTGCTAGATAGATAGATAGAGATAGATAGATAGATAGATAGATAGATAGATAGATAGATAGATAGATAGATAGATAGATAGATAGATAGATAGACAGACAGACAGACAGACAGACTTTTAGCACAGACCCTTTTTCCTATTTCATACCACCCAAACCAAAGGTGAATCTTCACTTGTCTATAAAGGAATTGCAGTATTATCAGAGTTTTCTCATGTGTGTTTCTCCATATATGATGGGATATAAATACCCTCTGTCCTGTGACGGAGATCTACTAGAAAGTTCACAGTAAAACAGTTAGACGCAGAATCCCAGCTCTTGTCGTGCTGGCAGCGGGTGCCGGGGCAATGTTCCACCCGTGACTGGTCGGCTGGCTCACATTTCTGCAAGCCTCGCACTAAAGTGATCAGTAAGAGATATATAATGAACATTCCTCTTCCTTAAGAACAGACACATTTCCTGATGTCGTTTCCACCACTCTGCACAGTAACACGGTGGCATTTGCAGTGACAATGCCTTTGGGTATCGGTAGACTCCGACTTTGCTTTATGAATATTAACAGATCTGCAAATTGTGCATGAATGAAGCCAGAAACCAATCCAATGGCTTCATCTGATTACAAGAGACACTTCTGCTGAATGTGTGGTACATTACTGTATACAGTGTCTGCGCAGTGCCAGCTGTGAGTCTAACGTTTACACCCTGGCATGAGGGCCAACTCTGAGCTGCATAAGAAACATTACGATCCTTCATTCTCTTTAACTCTGAAAGGTTTGCAAGTCATTGGGCCCAATGGAGGGAGAGGAAGATGCCGAATATTACTTCTATGTTCATATGTCCTTGATTTGTCCTTGTCTATTAAGGTATTAACATTTCTTTTAAGCCCTTTCATGTTTTTTTGCTCCTTGTAAAGTGGCATCCAATATGTCACCATTAAAGTCGCCACCAGAGTTGTGACCCAGCATTCCTAGAGCCCTGAATGGCAAATCTCTCTGATTGTTCAGTATAGGGGCAAGAAATAGATCATCCATAGGATGGTGCCCAGTAGTGGATCCTTATGTGATGCCATCAGTGCAGTGTTTGTTTTCTCTCAAACTTACATGGGTTTCCATTCTAGATAACTCCGTCCCATTGTGCAGGTTTCCCAGTGAATGGTTGACTGGGATGGAGGGTGGAATATGCAAAGGGGTTGTCATGCTGCTGGAATCCTCCTTAAAGGGCTTGGCCAGGTTTAGGAAAACATGGCTGCTTCCTTCCAAAAATAGCACCACACCTGTCCACAGGTTGTGTTTGGTATTGCAGTGGAACTGACCTGCAATACCAGATACAATCCATGCGCAGGTGTGGCACTGTTTTTGGTAGAAAGCAGTCATGTTTTTGTAATCCTGGACAACCCCTTTAATATGGTATTTGGGCAGAGGTTGTCCAGAAGAGACAACTCCCGTAAGCATCTGTGTGGCTCCTTCTCCTTGCGGACAGGAGGTCCATGTCAGATATGTAGTTATTATAAAGGTATACTCCGCAGCTGCTATGGGAGTGAGGGGCTCAGTATAGGTTGGCCGCATAGCTTATTTTCATGGATGATGGGAACCTGTGCAGGGATCCTCTCTCCAGAGCTGTGGGGAATGACCTAAAAAATCATAGAAAGTAGATAGAGGAACCAAACCCTCCTATCCTAGGTATTTAGGAGTGTGGGGGGTGTAAAAGGAATCTCTCACCACCTCTAACCCCTCTGCCTGCGCTAACCATGCCATAGTAACGGAAGAAGAGTCTAGCAATGAAACTCACCCGCATTCCCCCGCAATTTGCCCGAAAATTCTAAGTGATGTCCATGCCAATCATCTCCTGGCCATGCACAGAATTTGCTAGAGGCTTGCTTGTGACTTTGCGGGCAGGGGATATGTCGCTTACGGAGGATGGTCAGGGAACGGCGCAGGTCATTTGCATCTGGCGGTCTACACGCGGGTGCAGATCATTGAGAAGGCTACTTAGGTCTTCAGCAAGAGAAGAGTCCGGATTCAGATCAATAATGTCCACAGACCCCGTGATGAATACGACTCTACTTATTTTTTTATGCTCCGGCATAGGCCAAGCCTTGTTTTTGATTCTTTTCACTAAAAAAACTTATGGTTTTAGAAAAAAAAAAACAAAGATTGGATAGCAAGGTTCAGCTTAAAGTACAGATGTAGCAGAGCTGAGTGAATTTGTTATGTGTTATCTATTATTTTCCATAAGACTACTGTTAACCCTATAGCATTATTTTTATTTGGTGCAGGGACATATCTGGGGGAGGGTGGTATGTGCCCTGGGTGCCAGAGGAGCAAAAACAAATCACTTAGCCTTGGTCAAGCTACTTATATTCAGGGCTAGAGAGACAAACTTGATCTTTTGCCTCGTGTAAGGGAATTACTTGCTATCACTCGGACTTGGAGTCTTTCAAGATGAACAAATGATGCAGCCGCAAAGGGTTAAAGAGGTTTTATGCAATAAATGGACTACTACTCTGCCTCTCTGCACTGGTCTTGGTAGGGGTGGGGTAGGAAACAGAGGCATAACTTGAAGCTCCTGGGCCCCAATGCAAAATCTGTTATAATCCCCCCCCCCCTCCCATGTGCCATTAATAATACTGGTGTCTTCTTATGTGGTAGAGTGACCTTTAGGGCCCCTCAGGCCTGCTACCTCTGCCCCCCTATAGCTACACCGGTGGTGGGGAAACGGTATAATAGTCCCTTTTGGATGCCTTATTCTTCTACCTGTTATAGAACAGGATCTTCAAAATGTTTCACCCCGACTCCAAAAAAAAACCTTCAATGGGTCGAGAGAGTCAAAATCAAGACGTGATTATATTAAAGAGTTGCACCCCATCCCAAATCCAGCTTCTGGAGCACCATTAAAGTGCTCCCTTTGAACAACACGTTTAGCTCTGCTACATATCTATATAGATGACTAAAGAATTCAACCCTAACCTGGGATCTGGCTGTAACCAAGCTTCATAGTCTGAATGACAAATGCGTGTTTAGAGGACAGGTGGGAAATGACACCGCCAAAGTGTCTTCTGTCTACTACACATTTCTACAATTTCAATTAAGTGGTTTCCTGTTCACTAGATGTAATTACAAGCATTAAAAACATGTTAAAAATTGTTGTAGTCAGCCATCTTAAATGGGTTGCCACAAAAAAAAAAAAGTCATTACACGTGTTTCCTCTCCAGAGTGGCTTTTATTTGTGGTTAGCCCCTAAATGGGAGATGATAATGTCCTTCCCTGAACTTGTGCGACTCGGCAGCTCTCAAATAACACAGTCACTTTAATTGTGCCGCAGTCCCCATCCCGGCACACGGTCCAATCCCAGAACTGCTAACCTATCATAACGGAAGCTGCAGAAGAGATAGTACGAAAGGTGCCAAGTCAGCAGTCCCCATGCAAAACAAATCTAAAAAAGCATAAATACAATACACCCAAGGAAGAGATAAATGGATTAGAGGTGACATGATGTCCGACGGGGGCTTCCTGAGGACAAGTGAATTGTGTTGACAACCATCTATTGGTGCAGAATTCAAACTCCTCCAAAGAAAATTGTCTCCAGGCTGTTGTATGTCTTTCTCCAGGTTTGAGACGCTGCAGAATATGGGATGCAGTGGGGTTTGTGATCGATGCATTGTTAAATGTGTTACAAATGAGTTGACATCTGAGATTATCATAAATGATAAGCGCCGCCAGGACAGAAATTAGCATCGACATGAATCTCTCGTGCTCAGCGTCGGTGGGGATTTCACTACACGAGCCAAAATAGTGTTAGGAAAAAAAATTTGTAGAGCCGATGGCTCATGGAAGTGTCGAGGATGAGGTGATACGGCATGAACAAGAGCTTGACAAATACTAAAATAATTCTAAAATACACATCTCTGCCGGCTCGATGTCCGTGAATGGAAACATTCTTGTTTATATCCAAACCCATCCTTATTTCCATAAGTATCAGTAATGAGTTGTGGCAAAGTGGCTTGTTTGAGTCCCCCCGGGACTCAAAACTGGGGTTTATACCCCACCAGCCACCAATGCCCCCCACTCAACTACTACACCCATGGTTAGGCAGCTTTGGGACGACAGTACATCCAGACATCCCAGTGCAGATAAGGGAAGTGTGATGCTGGCGCTATTGCAGGTATATTAAAAGGGACTTATGTGGGCACCTGTGACACTAAAAGGAGCACTAAAAGTGGTAAAAGTGGCAGATACACTAAAGAGGGCACCTGAGGATAGCAGTAAAGTGGGCACCTGTGACGGAGGCACTGAGGGAGAACAACTTTGCCCAGCCGCATACCTACCATTATTTCCCCCTGGAGGGTATGGATATAGCGGGTATGGATCTAGTATTTTAGTATGAGTGGTCAGTGCAGGTTCCAGTCCGTTATTCTGTCCATGTCCATACTGCGGTTTCTCTCCACAATCCTCTGTAAAATTGACCCTGTGGAAACAAATAGGGAAAAATGGAGGGAAAGTTATATAGGGAAAGATTTCACCCTTTTCATGCCGATTACTTTATTTTATTGTGATTCCAGGACTGATGGGCGATACCTGAAATCTCTGTCATTGTGCTTACAATACAGCACCCCTTATTTCACATTTCTACAAGGCATCAGGGCCCCTTCCTATTAGGAATCAGTATTAACATTTACCAGCTGTCCCCAGGATACATGATAAATGTTTAATTGCTGGGGGCCCCACTGCTGGGATTTACAAGCCCTCCGTTCCTCCTCACCGCACCCCCTGCAATGAGGAGGAGCTTGACTGGAGTGGTGGTTCACCATGCGCCATGCCGCTCCATTCAAAGTCTATAGTGCTGATGGAAGCCGGCAAGCGCGGTACTCGCCTGTCTCGCTGCTCCATTCATTGCTCTCCTCACTGCAGTCATGCAGCAATAATGAACAGGGGCCTCAGGACCCCCATTCTAGTGGGGGTCCAAGCAATGGGGCCCCCAGTGATCAGACATATATCACCTTTCCTGTGGATAGGTGATAAATGTTGATCTTTGGACACCCCTTTAAAGTTGAATGACCCGCACCAGGAGGGTTACCCCTTGTTCTAGATAACAAATCCTATGAATGCCACAATGGAATCTGTGTGATTCTAAGCTCTGATGTTCAAATATAATTATACAGATACAAAGTAAAGACTTAAGAGGTGGATCAGTAGCTTGAAGGTTGTCACTGCGAGCTTGCACCACCGGGGTCATGGATTCAAATTCGACTAAGGGCCCTTTTCGATGGGGCAATTATCGGGCAAACAAGCATTCACAGGGCAACGATCAGTTCGTCTGCTAGTCGTATCGTTTCGGCAGCCTAAAATATTATCGTTGTCGGCAGCACATGTCCCTGTGTAAACAGGGAGATGTGCTGCCGAAATGATAATAATGTATGGGGATGAGTGATCGTAGTAACGAGTGATCGTCCCCATACATAGCTCCTAGTAAAAGGAGCAAATGAGCGCCGATCAACGAGCTGTCTCGTTAATCGGCGCTTGTTTACACGGCCAAAATGGGCCTTTAGTCAAAAAGTGCATGGAGGTTACTTGGGCTAACTTGAGTTTCCAAGACATATTTAGGGCAGCACGATGGCTATGGGGTTAGCCCTGTTGCCTTGCAGAACTGGTCCCAGGATCGAATTTAACCAGGGCCAACATCTGCCTGGGATGTTCTCTCCACCTTTGTTTGGTGGTCCTCTGATTTCATCCCCAACTTCAAAAATATATTAATAGGTGTCACGAAGGGTCTGTGGACCCACTGGGCCGTACCGCCTTGGCGGAAAGGCAGCTGGCCAACAGGGCGCAGGTCTGAGTCTATAGGATATAGGGTACCTGTGGCAGCACGGACAGTAGCTTGGCAGGAAATGGGCAGAAGGTGGACGTCAGGCGTGGGGAAGCAGACAAGCGTGGTATCCAGCACAGCACGAATATGGCAAGCACGGAAAGGGGGATACAGGTACAGGATCACTGGGAGCAGGAAACACTAGGGGACCATTTGCATAGACAGACTAAGGAAACACAGCAACGCTCAGGCATAGAACTAGGGGGCTGGACCCCTCTTATAGTCCAGGGTACTCACGGGTCAAAGTTCGTCCATATGGTCCGGTGCGCACGCTGCCCCTTTAAGAGTGGGCACAAGCGTGCGCGCACACCCTACGGGATCCGGCAGAGGTGAGTGGACGCGAGCGCTGGCGTCTCCTGAGGAGGAGGTTGGGGCCAGCGCTTGCCGACTCGTGGCTGCGGCTGTCAGGGGGAGGTTGGAGCTGACAGCCCGCAACCACGGACATTACAATAGGTTAATTGGTTTCTTACGGAATTTGCCCTAGTGTATGTGCATCTGAGATAGGGGAATTAGATTGTGAGCCCTTTGTGGACAGGAACTGAGGACAATCTCTGTACTGGAATATGTTGGCGCTAAAAAATTATATATATATATATATATATATATATATATATATATATATATATATATATATATATATATATATATATATATATATATATATGAATCTGAACATTCCCTATCCAGGGGACTTTTAAGTAGCTCCATGAATTATCAGCACGTTCCTATCGGGACAAACATGAGCAGTGATAAGAGTTGATAGCAGAACAATAATCGCTATATTACAGTTCCTAGGGGTTCGGGGCCACTGATGCAAAGCAGGAAAGGAGAATGAATTGAGCAAATGACTTGAAGACAATGACCTCTGTACCCAGAACACATCTCACGGTGTCTCATACAAACAGGGTTGGACTTTGTTTTATATCTGAGGGAAAGTCTTTACATGGCTTTAAGTGAATGGGTCCGAGGACGTTCTCCATGACATCATCCTGTTTTTGTGGCCTATCCTCTGATCTTTCATCCTTGTATTCATTACCTCGGGTGCCTCTCAGCACGTTTCTCTGCTTTAAAACCTGCCAGTGAACTGCAGCCGTGCAGAGATTAAAGGTCCAACAAAAGGTTCATCGCAAGTCCATCCCAGATTTAGTTTCTACTCAGTGAACTGTGCAAACCAAAGCTGACAATGACGGAGTTAAGAACTTCACAGCAAGACATCTTATATCAGCCATCATGTCAAAAATACAAACACAGATTGTTTTTAGTGCAAATAGACGGCAGGAACTATAGCCGCTTCTTTTCATTAATGTTGGAGCCACTATAAGGGTACGTTCACACAGAGCCTGAACTGGGCCTAAGATATTCAATGTTATTACAGGCTGCCTTAAAGGGGTATTCCATATTTAGCCAATAAATGTGATCCTTTGTATAATGAAAAGTTATACCATTTTCCAATATACTTTGTGCATTAATTCCTCACAGTTTTTAAGATCTCTGCTTGCTGTTGTTCAGTAGAAATCTTAGGCTATGTTCACACGGGGTATTTTGCCGAGTTTTTTGATGCGGAAACCGCGACGCAAAACTCGGCAAAAACGGCCCGAGAACGCCTCCCATTTATTTCAATGGGAGGCGTCGGCGTCTTTTTCCCGCGAGCAGTAAAACTGCCTCGCGGGAAAAAGAAGCGACATGCCCTATCTTCGGGCGCTTCCGCCTCTGACCTCCCATTGACTTCAATGGGAGGCAGAGAAAGCGTATTTCGCGCTGTTTTATGCCCGCGGCGCTCAATGGCCGCGGGCGAAAAACGGCGCGAAAATTGCCGCGAAAATCGGCGTGCAGGGAGAGGAATATCTGCCTCAAAGTTCCAAACGGAATTTTGAGGCAGATATTCCTCCCCCAAAATACTCCGTGTGAACATAGCCTTAGGGCTTGTACACACGTAACAAAATTGTTACGTATTTTCCATCCGGAATTGCAGAAAATATGCAGCTGAATACAGTAGCTGCAAAGTGGGTGTGACCTGATCATGGGATGATTACACTGGTGCGCGGCTCGTTACAGTACAGTCATCAGAGCTCTGTTTTGTAACGAACCATGAACCTGTATGTCCATTCCATGACAATGGACACATTTAAAAAGAGTCAATTATGAAAGTTCCTACTGAATGGCAGCAAGCAGAGATCTTGAAAACATGAGGAATTTATACATAAATTATATTGGAAAATTAAATAACGTTTATTTGCAGCGGAAGACCTATTTAAATAGTCTATAGTCTATTACTGGGACAATAACATTGGTGTTATATATGGATTTGCAATTCATACATTGTTCTGATAAGGTGGCATTCCTTTTACAGTATCTGTCATCCCATAATCCAGAAAATCTGATATTCTGGCACTTATGTTTAGTACCAATTTGTAATAACTTGTTAGACCAAGACGAAAAATAAGAGCCTGAGCAAAGAGAACCAGACAACTATTGTAACTGAATAACACACTTATATTTTACCATATTTTGTGTTAACGTTTTAGTTTTCTATGACTGATAATTTGCAAAATCTGATTAACACCAGATGAATAACATTTTACTGTACATTTGTCAATGTGGATCCAGGGTAGAACTTAATATGGGTGAAAAGTTTATGAATATGAGAAATTAATATGAAATAATGAAAAGTTCAGCAATTTTCTAATTTACTCTGAGTATTGCTTACTGACTTCAAGATCTCTGCTTGCTGTCGATGAATGGAAACATTCTTGGTCATCCTCATTATGTCCTACATATCCTGAGTATGTCCAGGTGCAGGGTCCTTGAGATGTATCAGTAGTGAGTCACGGTAGGATGGCTTCTTGGAGAATCTCCCAGCACCCATACTTGGGGCACATATACCACTACTTATATTTAGAAAGTTTGGGCCCTATAGCCAAATGGTGACAAGGCTTTCGATATACAGTATGTCATACATACCACAGGGTCTGCTCTATCTTATCCAAAGTTTATAATATCATACTTATATAGAAAACTATAGAAAATGATTATTAATGTATGTAAGGCCTCATACCCATGGCTGTATTATGGCACATAGATATGCACGGGGCATTTACCGTATCTCCCTATGACTCCAATTTCATAGGCATTCACATACTTAAGACCCTGTGCCTCCAAAGTGTGGAGTAGTTCCTAAAGTAAAGGCTCAGTGCTCTTCTATAAAGCACCTAACAATTGGGGAACTGGACAATTGGGGACCAAAGAAGAACCGTAAACCCAACCAACAAACATAAAGACTGAATTATATGTTACCAAAAGTGAAGTGTCTATTTTATTGGGAAGTCCGCCATATTTTAGCTCCTGATATGTAATACAGAAATCCCTGAAGGTACGATTATTGGTGATCCATGAGACGGGACCTTCATCAGTTTCTAACATGAAGGGACATTGATCTTCTGTAGAGCGCCTGAACTTCTTCACCACTGCCCGGAGATGTCTTCTGCTGGGATTCCCCAGCATTCATGGCGGTGTCACAGCCTCCACCATTCTTACCACCTGATATGGTGTAATTCCCCTTTAACAGGAATAAACCCAAGAATACAACAGGTGCTGCGCTGGATACAAGATGTTCCATGTACGTTTCTTGTTTGTTGGACGAGTACATATTTTTATTCATTGTATGACGACGTACCTGTTCATTTCTAATCTGTGTCCTTCTCTTTTTATAGATAGATTGAAGCTTAATGGTATCATGGAAATGTCTTTCTCCCTCTTCCATGAAGATCGTGATGACGAGGACGGATCCCATAAACCAAATGTTACATGTAGAATTGATGGAGGTCACATCATATGGAAAACCTTCACATTGTAGGACAGTGACATACAAGTTCCCAGTGTTTTGTCTAGGAACAGCGCCACTCTTTTCCATGGGCTGTGTCTGGTATTGCATTTCAGTCCTAATTGAATCGGGATAAGCTGCAATACCGAACAGAGCCCATAGACAACAGTGGCGCTGTTTCTGGAAAAGATCTGGACAACCATTTGCGCAGCATTATCAGGATGATCTCCTCCATAAAAATGTGTCAGTCTAAAAAACATATGAAATATAGGTTGACAATGGTTGAGAAAACCCATTTTTGCACCAAATATGTAAGATATTCAGATTTTTGTTGACCAAATGAGAAAACTAAACATAAAATCCAAAGGGGTAATTCAACTAGTGAAGATCAACTACTCTTCTAATAAAAGCATTCCAGCCAAGCTGATATCCAGTCAATGACCGTCTCTTGGTAGAAAAATAGAGTAACCCGCGCCAGAAGTGTTGTTATTATTCTTACTAATAAAATTTCCATGTTCATTGCGGCTGTCAAACAGCCTTCTAGTAGCCGAATGTTAACGCGGGTAAACCATCCCTTTATCTGCAAAATCGTGCGGCCATGAATTAATACACCCTTTATGGCCGCACGATTTTGCAGGTTACAACAAGTTACCCCCTATTCATTCTCTACGGCAGCGCCGGAAAAAGCAGAACACTGCACTCGGCTATCTCCGGCGCTCCCATAGAGAATTATTGGAGCGGCAGTGCGCATGAGCATGTAACCAGAATACCTCTTAACGAGGTATTTGACTGCCGCTCCTACATAGTGCCGGCGCGATTGTTGGCCGCGTTGCGATCTTGTCAGGGCCGCTCCATGTGGCCTTACCCTAAGGGAAAAACAGCTTGTCTGGTTCTCCTGGACCTCGTTGTCTCACCTTCTCCTCCGGGTGTGGAGGTCTCTTACCTGTTATCCATAGTGCTAGGAATTCTTCATGTCGGTGGACCACATCCCATCAGTGGACCAAGTTCTTTTTGTTTCTATTCTGTTTAGATGATTTTAACGATGTTAAAGTTTGAATTTAATTAATAATTGTAACAGAATTTTCAGTTCATTGCCCAGGTACAAGTTGAATTACAACTCACAACCTGTGATATAGTAGCAGGGACATAGCTATAAGAGGTGCAGAGGAAACAGTTGCCACTGGCAACCATTAGGGCATGGCCTCGGGGTCCACAACCAGAGGGGACCCACAGCCCCTTTGTCAGTTACCTCACTGTGATGTGTTCTTGGACTGCAATTTGTTAACCCAACCCAAGTGTATCAAGACTAGTGGTTGGTAATGGGATCATGACCTTTAATGCCAAGACCACTCTCAGTCCACCAAAAATAGCCAGATTCTGCACCAGTCATGCAATATATAATTTATGGGTATAATAAGCGGGCCACTTGGATGAAATGCCCTTCACTCCTCTTCTTTTATTACTAGTGGGTAAATTGTCTTGTAATGATCTTGCCTTAAAATAATTGATTTTTGTCAGATCCATTTCTTATATTCACATTATTTTTCCTTATCTAGAATTTTTGCTGTGCCAGTGTAGAAAAAACAATTGACACAAAACGATCACTTCTCCTATCACAGAGGTTAAGACAACCTGTCACTTTACAACGTGTAAAACTTTGTACAGTAGTATCCAGTACAAACTGCTTTCTAATCTAATGATTTTTATGGCTGCGCTCGCTCTAGACTTTGGCAGCACTTATTTCCAAGAAACAAACTATGCATAGGTTTAATGATACAAACTGGGTCATTTTAATTACTAAAGATTTTTTCCCTTTTACTTTGATGTGAAAAAGTGGATTAGCGGGTAAGCGGGTAAGTGCGGGTAAGCTTGTATATCACTCCCATTAATTATTTGTCATACTGGAGCAAAGTTATCCAAAAGCCATATTATCCATCTAAAAAGTAACTCTCATCTTAAAGGGGTTGTCAGAAAAAAACAAAACCTTTCTATATGCCCTATTAGGGCATATGGATGTCATGGGGGGGGGGGGGTTCCGCACTTGGGACCCCCCTCTGTAAGACAGAGCAGAGAACCTGTGTGTTAGTAGCTCCGGCATTGATAAACCGGGCTCAGGCATCTACTACATGGACGAATATTCATTTGACTGCCATCTAATATTATATTATGGGACCATTGTGGGGGAAATGTAAGCTAGATCACAAAAGCTGGACCTGTGACAATCTGCGACAATGGGCCGACTTTATTTTCAGAATAGGGTGTCAAAGTTAGACATTCCCTTTAAACTAACTTACTCGTTGCACTTCATTAATAACAGCCAATCACATTGTTTTTAAAAAAAAATGTTGGTACCTTCTACAATAGAAACTTCTTGGGCATTAAGTCACCCACGCCTTAGTTTCCACCTTGATATACTCCTCTTAATCCATTTTTATACAGTCCTTTTCTTACTGTGAAGTCATGAACAAGGACCTTAGCTGTGGCTTGCAGTTCTTAAAGGGCATAAGTATATAATCGAAAAAACTTTGCACTCTTTGTTATTGGATTTGACCGGAGCAGGTAAAATATTTAGGAGGGTCCAGTCCAGCTTAGTATAAAACAAAGCCAAAGTTACTTTACCGCTTGCACCATCATCATCTACTATGTAGTCTCTCCTTTGGAGGATACACCGCCTAATCACACCACGCGGTATTGGATGTTTCTGTGCACTGCGGTCTACCTGCAATAAGATGGTAATGGACAAGATCCACTCATGTATCTGCTGCTCAAAGAGATTATAGCACATAGAGTAGTAATGCATCAATTTCATATAGAAAAAAGGATTTATTGGGATTCACAAAGATAAAAATGAATTCTAGCAGATCAGAATTAAAAACAAACGGCACATCAGACTCCTGCCCAACCCTGGGTTTTGGACCTACTATGTCCTTGGATGCCCTGGAAGAAGCCAACAGGGTGAAACCAAGGGTCGAGCTGGAGTCTGGCGTGCTGTGTCTTTTTAATTCTGATGTGCTTGATTACATTTTTATCTTAGTGAGTGCCATGATCGTCCTCCATTTAATCTCATGCACCCTCTGCAGTAAGGAAGAACGGGTGCCTTGGGACTCCGGGTCTACTGATCGTGGGAGTCCCAGCGGTGGGGCTCCGAGCAATCGGACAATTATCCCCTATTCTGTGAATACTGTAGGTGATCAACTTTGATTCTGGGAATGCCCCATTAAAATGTTCTTTTGGGATTTTTTGGAACGTTTTGTACCCTTGGAATAGTTTTTGGAGGCCGATCACTCCAGGGAAAATTTACATCTGAGGCAATGGCTCTCACTGTGGTTTGATGGAGTCAAAGTGCCTTAAATATTACGTTAAAACTTGAACAATTAACAACCTAATGTCTAGGCGTGAAACCTACTTCAACATTTCTTATCTCTCAACAGTCATTTTGACCAAAACCTACCATAACCAAGGCTACGCAATGGCGCAACATTATTAATACCTGACATAGGACATATATAATCCTACCAGGCTTAGTGCATTCAAAGTATCAGCGATAGTGTGTGAATATATAGTACTGGAAATATTGAATATATTATAGATTAGAGTTGTAGTGTATATATCAGGGCTTTTCATACAGAGGCCTCACCGGTCGGAACATCTTATGCTGGGGTCTCACCATAGGTCAAAGTCCGTACCAAATCCTGAAGTCTCTAAACTTGCATATCTCTACATACCACTCTAAGTTCTTGAAGGGTTTACGGTATATGATTAATATGAGTGAGTCTCATGGTTCTTCATGACTATAATATGCAGAGTGCAGCATTTACATCCTCAGTACCTGGAGGTCCCTGCAGAAAGTCTACACGAAGAACTACTAATTCCTGACTGAAGTAGCTTGAACGTTACTCAGTAATTCATTTATTACATTACTACGATAAATGTTCCTAAAACTATTAACTTGTCTTGTTATCGTTATGTGGCGAATAAACCTAATAATGACAAAGAGTGAGCAAATAACATTGCGGTGACTTCTGTTTGCCCTAGTCCGAACCCTGACCTTCTTTCCAAGATTCACAAACACTAGAGGGTGATCCACAACCCTTCGATTCTCTCTGAGAAAAGTGGGGGATTGCATAAATGCTTGATAGCATCCTAAAATATACACTGTGAAGATCTAGGCCTGATTCCACTTGGACATTTATGGCATATCCACAGGATATGCCATAAATGCAGGTGCCAACTTTGGAACCGACACCTAACTCCCTTACCGGGGAGTTGTTCTGGAGATAGGTGCAGGTCCCAGAGGTGGGATCCGCATATTTCAGACATTTATGACATATCCTGTGGATATACCGTAATTGTCTAAGATGGAAATACCCATCCAAATTTCTAAGATGGGAATGATGCTGCTTCCTAGTGTAGACCCTGTACCAATTCAGGGGGAAAGAGGAGATGTGTAAGGGCTTGCCCTTGATATCTCCTCCAAGAAGTGCCCTGCTGTCTATTGAAGCCCCTATTATATAACACAGTCAGTAGTGAAATCTGCACTGTAATACAGCACCCTGGCTCCACCATGGACCACAGTCAGTACGAAGAAGCAGAATCTGTACCGGATACATGTTAAAAAGTTGCACCCACATATCGATTCCGGCCTCCGAGGCATAATTTGACCGTAGTGTAGAACCCCTTATAGACGCTTCGATTTTTGAAGGTCTATGTCACTTGTGTTGGACTCTTAGTAAAACCTGTCCGGTTCATTTTAGGGTGGGAAAAATCAATCAGTCGAGTTTGGAACTAACAAGAATATGCTGCAAAGTCTTCTATAAACCCTCCACAGCCGTTTAAGAGAAGCCTCCGTGAAATGAAATAAGGGCATTACACGGTAGACGTGTCCATAAATAACCCTTAAAAAAATCTGTGTTGACGAAAAACTAGTTCAATAATACTGATTCCCATACCTAATATCAGCAATGATGAGAATATGGATGCAACGAGCCTCTGAACCAGATGAATGTCTTTAAAAGAATTTTGCAAGCTCTAAAAATAACGGGTACAAATAACACAAAACAAGGACATTCATACCATAGAGGTCGACCTACTATGAGGACCTTGGAGAGAGAGGGCCCAACCCTGGTTGATCCCATTCCTTTTACTACTGGATGGCGAGTACCTGTGCAGGACACCCATCTCTAGAGGAAATTCCTTAGCAGCAAATATAGGGGTTACAAATTGGCCCAAGGGTTATGGTAAGGTACGTGATGCAGGTACAAACATTGGGTGGCAAAACCTGACACCATAATGGGAGGCCCATTTTGATCTTTGCTATGGGTCCCTTCTATTCTATGAGCACAAATGACCGTATTATACTAACAGTTTAAATTTAATGCCGTTCCTGCGATGCCGGTGCCTTGGTGACGACCTGTCAAAAACAACATGAAACGTGACAGCCAAAAGCGGGGACATTCTGTCCATACTGGCATCACCCTGCGGCCAGCAATTTTCTTTTGTGATGTATATTTGGTTTTTCAAGAGCAAGTATATTCCTGTGTGTTATTTGTATCCATTTGGAGCCCATTGGGGGTTATTTTTATGGTTTGAAAAGCCCCTTTATCGTCAAAGTAATGTGTAAATACATGAAAACCTAAAGGCTCGTTCCCACACCATGGTTTCCACAAAGAAAAAAGTGAACAGAAAGAGAGGTCGTTTTATACTTCTCCTCCTTTGAGACTCCAATATTTCCTAAAATAAGAAAACACATCTACGCTGTCGTGGTGCGCGAATTACACTTTAATGCATCATACTATGTCTAGTCATTGCAGTTCTATGGATTTTAATGAAATAAAAATCTATTTCCCTGGAAGAATCGTTGAAAGAGTTAATGACAGCAGTCCCAAAGAGACGCCAGGCCTGGGAATTCCTACAAAGCCGTAATGAATGATCACTTGACTTGTTTAATAATTCCAGATAAATGTGCCAGCTTTGAAAAACACTGCCCTCTAATGCCCAATCGTTAGATTTTCACAAAGAAATTAAAAGCGGCTCCAAAAAACATATAACGTGGAGCCATCTATATTTATCCTCTGATACAGGAACAATAGAAAGTTGTAATGTTTTAAAAATCAATCTGTAGGAGATCAGGTCTGTTCGGTTACATCACTGGTTCTTAAATTAGAATTTTTTAATTTTTAATATATTTAAATAACATGTTCTTACTATTCTGCATTCAAAATGTTAGAAATGGCTTGTCACTAGCACAGACCTCCAGAAATAAGATTGTGTAATACAAAAAAATGATAGGGTGCAAGTGAGAGGCATAAACAGCTCCTTGTATGTTGAGTTTATGTGAAGGTTCCTCTTTCCTCAGTCAGTCTTTCCGCCGGATGCAATCACCAAGAGCAAAGGTGTATGTGTACGTTTTTAGAGAGCGTGGTCCTTGAACTTGAAACGGTACCCCACTCGAGGATGGCGCAGTAACGGATGCAAAAATTGTCCCGTTTAACGAAAAAATACTTTTAGGGTCAAGATGCTGGAAGTAGCCCGAAATCACTCAGCAAGACAAACGGTTTTCTTTTTCAGAGACGAATGCTGGCACGGCCCAATCCCTCTCACAGACCGCCTCCGGTTCTGTGCCGAGCTGTCAGTACCGTGCTTTACGTCACTTGCACCTGACAGGTTCTCTCACTATACACTCTCCAATCACACTCAGGACGCTCTGATTCTGACCACGAGACACGCCAAAACACCTCCAGGCTCCACTTTCCACGAAAGCCCCTACAAGGTCAAACTACTGCATCTGCACGCCTGACCAGAGACCTTACCAGCCCACCGTGCCTGCCTGTAAGCATCACAATATATCTTAACACCTTCAAGGACGTGGCCTAGTTTGGGCCTTAAGGACGCTGTGATTTTTTAGTTTTTTAATTCCTGAATTCCCAAGCCATAACTTTTTTATTTTTCCCTATAAGCGCTATTTAGATGTAGGTTGAGTTGTATTTTTATTGGCACAATTTTAGGGTATATACTGTATAATCTATTGAAAAACTTTTATTAATTTTTTGGGGGGCAATGGAAAAAAGTTTTTGGAGTTTTGAGGCACAATACCTGTGAACAAAAACATGTTAGTTACAATCCAGTCATCTTCACTGAGACATTAACAGTACATGTGCACAGCAACAGGAGAACAGTTCAAGTGCGCTACTGTCCAAGTTTATTTTTTGCAGAAGCATAGGTACCATAAAGGCAGCCCACGCAGCTACTATTGGAGCCCTTGAGAGAAGGGACCATCCCAGATTGGTCTCGTCCCTATTTGAATTCTGCAAAGAAATGTGTTCTCCACAGGCGCTGCAATGTTAGCAAACAAAAAAGTGGACAATGCACTAAAATAGGGGCACCAAGATCCCTGTCCCAGGTGGTTAGGAGTGTGGTGGTGCCAATCAGCACCTGAAAGGGGCCTAAATAGCATCGTTGCTAACTGACAAAAAGCAACCCATGTGGCCACAGGAAGGATGGGCCCAGTTCAGCTTTTCAACAATGGGTGGAGTGAATTTTAACAGGGCTGTCCTTCATAGGCTCTCCTACATTAGCAAGAAGGAGGAGGAAACTAGACATGGGGAATCTTCAACCAAACCTCGCTCCTACATAGGATGAGTAGTCAGTTGGGTAAACAAACATTGGGCTCTCTGGACCCAAGTAACGGGAATGTGACTATAAGTCACTTTATAGATTGAGCCCTATTATAATGTTTGTTATAAGGCCCTGTCTTCTCTAGGCACGACCCTGTACGCAGGTTCTCCGCCATCTTGAAGTCAACAGTGTGGCTATCTCCATGGTTGTATTTACCAGGGGAGTAGGCATGGTAGCTGCTATGGGGCCCAGTAACTGATGATTGTGGGGAAGAGTGAAGTGAAGTATGCCGGAGGAAGGTAGAGACAGTGGATGTAAAGACCATAACAACCACAAACTATCCATTTTTGAACTCACTTGCTTCTGAGGGTGGTCATGGTGGAATGGGGTAGCATTAAGGGTTTTGCTATGGGGCCTGAGGATACTTGTTCTACCCCTTTCTATCTCCAAGATATAGTATTGCTAAAACACAACCAGCTCTGCCTACTCCTCAAAGATGTCTGGAAGCTGGTCCTGAGCATGGAACATTGAGTATAAGATAAATAGAAATTTTGGGTGAATGGGGGGGGGGGGGGGCAATAATTCCCTGAAGAAGTTTTCTTTAATACTGTATGAAGATTTGACCAAATCAGACTTGTATATTGATGGTGGATGATTACCAGTGTTATACTGAAGGATCTCATGTCTATAGTCCACTTTACATGGCAATAAATTGTTTGCTCACAGAATTTTCTACAAATATGCGCGGTGGGATCTGAATGCAATGAACTGGTGATTATAATCTCGGACTCATTCCAAGGCTTGGAATTCTCCGACATTAGTTAAACCATTTATTATTTTACCACTTGTTTACTACTCAGAAGAAAACCAGCTATCAGTGCTACACCCTGGGTGTTGTCAGAAGATACAAAGTACAGGACCATTACAGAACACTTACACATTAACAAATACATCCTTCCCTATTAACATATTAGTTGTCCATTAAACTCATTATTAATGTAGATCATATACCAAGATTATTTGATATGGGCCAGTGCTTTCTGGAAATGTTTTTCCACAATCAAGAATTTTCCCAAACCATAGTCAAAATTGTAACCTCGCTACCACCACAGTGTCTGAGTGGTCTGAAGTGCCACTGCTCCTTCCATCTAGCAATTGATCTAACCCCATAGTTCGGCAAGTGACAACATATCCTATGGCTGAAATGCCATTTTAATAAATATAGGAGGATACATTGTAAGCAAAGAAGCCTACATAGTGAGAGGACCCCATAGCAATAATCAAAAGGGGCCTCAACTGGTAATGTACATTCACATCATTACCCCCATAAATTCAGAAGTCGTGCTTATTTCTTTTAAATGATTTCTTTCTTTTTTTATTAGTGAGAATGGAAGAATTACTATTTGTCCTGTCCCCCTTTCTTTCTTTTTTCTAATAACACTGTGGGCCCATAGAGAGGGAAAGCGCTGTGCATGTCCACACTAAGAAACTAATTTGAGCTGAGGGCGCTTCTTTCTCTAGATCCCATATGAACTCAGCTTCCTATACGTTTCTGTTTAATTCAATAATGACCTTTATATGTTAAAGGGATTGGACAATCCCTATTTATTAGAAGGGTCCCATGACAATAAGCTGATGAAAAGGTGTCCCTGTACTGGGACCTCTAGAAATGTATTACTTCTTTAATTATTTCAGTTACTTATATAGCACCAACACTCTACAGAGGTCCTCTTTTACTGTCCCCATTGGGGCTCACAATCTAAATTCCCTATTGGTATGTTTTTGGGGTGTGGGAGGAAACCAGAGTACGCGGAGGAAACCCATGCAAACACAGGGAGAACATACAAACTCCTTTGCAGATGTTGTCCTTGGTTGGATTTGAACCCAGGACCCCAGTGCTGCAAGGCAACAGTGCTAACCACTGAGCCAGTGTGCTGCCCTAATCAGCTACAATCTGTGAAAAACCTGGAAGTAAGTGTTTAATTTCCCTACAGTGCCGCCACAGGGCAAGTTTAGCATTACACAGTGCCCATTCATCTCAATGAATTGTCTGTGCAATGCAAAACAGGAAAGCGAAAGATAGTTTTTGCAACCACTCTCCATGCTGGCCAAGAGATAAGGATACTGAACAGAGGACCCCTCTCTATTAACTCAGAATTCCCTGAAAGCTTATATGAAAATGGATTTTATAAACTGAACAACCCCTTTAATCACTAGTTCCACTCTATATGTCGTATATAGAGAATTGTTTGGTTAGTTCTTTACACTGGAGTTGGTGACCAGAGATAGATTATGGCAATTTTTGGTTGTGGGTGATTAAAGTGTCCCATTGTTGACAATGAAAAAATATTTAAGATGGTAAATGTAGTCTGTACCTGTGACTAATAATGTAAAGCTGACCATACACATAAGATATTTGGTTGGAAGATCGTGAAGATTTCATTGTGTTGTCTTGTATTGAACTGAAGCAGCCTGACTGCTGTAGTGGGGGAAACATCCCAATTTTAGGCCTTCTAATCCTTTGCCTACCCCCATTGAACTACGATATTTAATGTATCATTGGTTATTTAGACGGTGAAGGCATATCAGATCATGAGAAAAAAATAACAAAAAATTTCCGTAGATGATGAGTGTAAAGGCCCTTTTACACGTTCAATTATCGGGCAAACGAGTGTTCATATAACGCTCATTCCCGATAATTGCCCCGTGTTTGAATAGGTCAACGATCAGCAGATGAACGAGCAAACGCTCTATCATCTGCTGATCGTATCGGTTTAAAAGTGCAAAATATTATCGATGTCAGCAGGACATCTCCCTGTGTAAACAGGGAGACGCGCTGCCAACATGATAATAATGTATGGGGACGAGCGATCAGATTTACGAGCGCTTTTCCCAATACTAGCTCCTTGACGAGCGCCGATCAAAAAGCTGTCTCGTTGATCGGCACTCGTATACACGGCCCTGGTCAGGCCGTATAAAAGTGCCTTAAGAGGCATTTCAATAGTGTAAGTAGTAAAATGTATTCCACGTATTATGTCCAGAGTCTATGAACTAGACAGTATGGCTTATCTCAATGTAAGGCACAGACAATAGTGAGAGTGACACCCACCCCCTTCCCTCCATGACATCTGGTTTATTTAGATGGTTAAGGCTTTGTCAATGTAAATTGGAGACATTTTACTTTGACAAAGTATTTCTCAAAATGAAACATAAATCCGTAGGGGGTTTCATTTTCACTGCAGTCTGTGTTCACTGAGTGTTCAGGGTCTATTTCTCCACTATAAATTAACAAAATTGACAATTGGTTTAACTTATTAAGGGCTTGATTCTTTGAATGCATTATGAATATTTTCTAACCTAAACATTTTGATACGTAGAGATCAATATAAATGTTGCACCTATAGAGCAGCCTGTATGGATGGGTTAAAGTCTATTTAAAGAGGACCTGTCACCTCTCCTGACATGTCTATTTTAGTAAATATTTGTATTACCCATGAGATAACAATTCTGGAACATATTTTCTTAGAACTCTGCGTTTTGCCTCTGTTATTCCTCCTAGAAATGTATGACTAAATTGACAACTGGGTGTTTCCATTCCCCTTGTAAAAGGGGCGTGTCCCTGCACAGTCTCATTCTTTCAGCACTGATTGGACAGTGTCAGTCTGTGTAAGGACACGCCTCCAACTAGGAGGAATAACAGAGGAACAGCGTTTAGTTCTAAAAAAAAAAGATGCTCCAGAATTATTTTATGGGAACTACAAGTATTTACAAAGAGAGACATGTTAGGAGAGTTGACACGTCCTATTTAAAGAGTTCTGAAAATTAGATGAATGACTTATAGAGCGTGACAGAGCTCTATGCTTTAGCGCATCGATAAGAGGGTACCTGCACCCGTTAAATAGTCCCTGATATTCGCATAAGAAGATTGAGGTGACAAAAGATACCAATGAGGGCACATGATCCTTCTCGACCAACATGCAGAGTCTGATACTGTTTACATGACTGCTTCTTCTGTATGTTTAGACTTTTTTTTTAAATACTCAAACCACACTTTGCTTAATTCGTTAGGCCTCATGCACACGACCGTAGTGGTGTGCACGGCCATGATTTTCGACTCGGACAGCGGGCCGTGCAAATGGCCGCGTGATTCATTTCTATGAGCCTGGACCGCAAAACACAGCCGTAATAAGACATGTCCTATCTTTTTGCGGTACAGACTCCTGGGCAATGCACGGACCGTGGAAACCACGGTCGTGTGCATGGGCCCATAGAAATGAAAGGGACCGCAATTCACTCGCAGATTTGCGGGTGAATTGCGTCCGCAAAAACACGTTCGTGTGCATGGGGCCTTAGGCCTCATGCACCCGACCGTACTTTTGCATCCGCAATTCATCCGCAAAAATGCGTATGAATTGCGGACCCATTCATTTCTATGGGCCCATGCACATGGTTCGTGCATTGGCCGGGAGCACGGACCGCAAAAAATAGGACAAGACAATTGCGGTCCGGGCTCATTGAAATCAATGTGTGCACGATCTGTGATTTGTGGACAGCCCACGGATGACACCACGCTTCGTCTGTGCCGTAATCACGGGCCGTGCACATCACTTACGGTCGTGTGCATGAGGCCTCACTGTGATTTTAACCCCTTAATGACCGGGCCTGAAAAGACCTTAATGACCAAGCCAGATTTGTTAAATCTGGTATGTCTGACTTTATCAGAGAATAACTGTGCGAAAGTTTTGAATATCCAAGTAATTCTGACATTGTTTTTTCGTCACATGTTGTACTTTATTTTAGTGGTAAAAGTAGACTGATACGATTTGCGGAAATTAATGAAAAAATAGAAAAATTGAAGACATTTTTTAAAAATTATCATTTTTCCCTATTTTTAACTGCAATATGTCACATATGTACACACATACTGTACAATTTTTTTAATTAAATATATATTTCCATCGCTTTACTCTATTTTGGCAGCACTTTTGAAAAAAAAACATTTTTTTTGGAGCAATTTAGAAGACTTACAAGTTTAGTAATGATTTTATACATTTTGAAGTACATTTTGTTTTCCTGCACCAAGCCAGGTTTTCAGAGGCTCATAGGTGTCAGAATGGTGGAAACCCCCACAAGTGACACCATTTTGAAAACTACACCCCTTAAGGTATTTATTAAGGGGTGTTGTAAGTATTTTGACCCCACAGTTTTTTTGTAAGAATTCATGCAAAGCAGGCGTAAAAACATATAATTTCACTTTTTTCATAAAATTATCACTTTGAAGACCGATTTCTTTGTAAAGCGACCATGAGAATGAAGAAATGCACCCCAAAATCTATCACCCTGTTTCTCCTGTTTTCAAAAATGCCCACATTGTGACCCTAATGCGTTGCCTGGACACACGGCAGGGCCCGAAAGGAAGGGAGCAACCGGAGGCATTCAGGTCTCATTTTTGATTGAAAATGTTTTAGGCCCCACTGTACATTTGGAGAGGTTTTGAACTACCAGAACGATAGAAACTCCCCATAAACGACCCCATTTAGAAAACTAGACACCTTAAGGTATTTATCTAGGGGTTTAGTGAGTATTTTGACCCCACAGTTTTTTGCTAAATTTAATGTATAGCAGGTGAAATAAAAAAAAAACAACACTTTTTATATAAAAGTATCACTTTGAAGACCGATTTCTTTGTAAAGCGACCATCAGAATGAAGAAACACACCCTAAAATCTATCACCCTGTTTCTCCTGTTTTCAAAAATGCCCACATTGTGACCCTAATGCGTTGCCTGGACACACGGCAGGGCCCGAAAGGAAGGGAGCAACCGGAGGCATTCAGGTCTCATATTTTGCTTGAAAATGTTTTAGGCCCCACTGTACATTTGGAGAGGTTTTGAACTACCAGAACGATAGAAACTCCCCATAAACGACCCCATTTAGAAAACTAGACCCCTTAAGGTATTTATCTAGGGCTGTAGTGAGTATTTTGACCCCACAGTTTTTTGCTAAATTGAATGCATAGCAGGTGAAATAAAAAAACAAAACACTTTTTATATAAAAGCATCACTTTGAAGACCGATTTCTTTGTAAAGCGACCATGAGAATGAAGAAACACCCCCCAAAATCTATCACCCTGATTCTCCCGTTTTCAAAAATGCCCCCATTGTGACCCTAATGCGTTGCCTGGACACACAGCAGGGCCCGAAAGGGAGGTAGCGCCCGAAGACTTTCAGGACACACATTTTGCTTGAAAATGTTTCAGGTCCCATTACACATTTATAGAGGCACTGAGCTGCCAAAAAGATAGAAACTCCCCATAAATGACCCCATTTTGAAAACTAGACCCCTTAAGGTATTCATCTAGGTGTGTACTAAGTATTTTGACCCCACAGTTTTCGCAGGAATTAATGCCAAGCAGGTGGAAAGAAAATTTTATTTCACTTTTTTTCACAAATGTGTCATTTTAAGGTCAGATTTCTTGTACAGAGGACATGAGAATAAGGAAATGCACCAGAAAATGTATCACCCTGTTTCTCCTGTGTTCAAAAATATCCCCATTGTGGCCCTAATGTGTTTCCTGGACACACGGCAGGACCCAAAAGGAAGGGAGCACCCGGAGGCTTTCAGGACACACATTTTGCTTTGAAAATGGGAGGATTCTACTTTTCTAGATTGAGAAATAGATGTCCCTAACAGTTTCTACACCCTATGACTATATCGTGCTAAGAAAGCAGCTGTCCTGCAATCATGTCAGTCCATAGACATTATGTATATCAACCCGCTCTGATATATAGTAAGTTAGAGTGGGAAAATGTATTAAACTGTTGGCGGAAAAAGGCAATATATCCAAAAAAAAGGAGGAAGAATGTATCCAGCTATGTGGAAAACTAGAGCATGTTCACAGGATGAAAGAAAATTTGTAGGGCTGTAATGACTTTATTATTCAAAGTGACTGGTCATACAACGTCTCTTTAGCTCCATCAATCCCTATATAAGGGACGAATGTGCCAAGTGACGCGGTACACCATAACAAGCCCCTGCCCGGCAAGGTAGGAACCGCCATGTGCACAAAACAACCAATCACCTGTAGAATATATAAAGGGGCAGTGTCCCACACCGTATGTATAGATACAGTAAAGGACCACTACTCCCCAAATTAATGTCGCTATTTCTAGAAGTATTGTCGGGTGTAAGAGGTCCACCAAAAACCCGACAAAACTGTAATAAAGCCCATAGTGTATTGATAAGGACAAAACAGGGACTTATGCATAGACCAGGGTTGGAAGGACAAGCGGAACAATAATATCGCGACTCACTTCGCTGTCCTCGTTTGCTGCAGACCCGACACCGTTTTTTGGGGTATTTTTGGTTAGATGTTGAAGGGATGGGGTGTAAAAAATGTTTTTCAACAAGTCGGCGTACATCCTCTGACTCATGGACTACTCTCTGGTCTGCAGATTGAAATAGGAGATCTTCAATCACTTTCTCCTGAAATTCAAAGAATGTCGCCCTGCCCGCTGATTTTTTGTACAGGACAAATGCGTTCTGCATCGCAACCTGAATTTGTTATAGCCGATGACACACACAGGCTTTTGTCTATCTGCAGAGGCCCCACGTTCTCTAATAGTTGCTGTTGCACTTGAATGGACAGTGCTGATCATGTAGACGTCCTTGCGGTCACAAAATTTTAAAGCCAGCATCTTCTCAATTTGAAAAGTGCATGACTCCCCCTTTCGTAGTTTTTTATCCACAAGTTGACGTGGGAAACCTTTGCGATTCCTGCGTATTGTGCCACAGGCTCCGGTGTTGGCACAATGAAGTGCGCTAAACAATGGCACACTGGTATAAAAACTGTCCGTGTATACATGATACCCCTTGTGTAGGAAAGGGCCAATTAAATCCCACACAATCTTACCAGTAGTACCAATATTTGGAGGGCAGCCTGGTGGATTAAATTCACTGTCTTTACCCTCGTAGATCTTAAATGCACATGTGTAGCCAGTAGTGCTTTCACATAACTTGTAGATCTTTACCCCGTATTTTGCACTTTTTGAGGGTATGAATTGACAGAATGAGAGACGCCCTTTGAAATTTGTGGGATTCCACAACCTGTTATTAGGTGACAAAGGCTTATTGGCAATGTACTGCCTGGCATACAAATTTGTATTCCAGGAGTAGCAATAAAGTCATTTATGGTGTGAGAAAATAAACTCGTGGGTTCCCACACTAAATCGGTTTGGTGGGGTTGTGCAATTTCAGGGGCTGCACTTTGAACGGACGTTGTGGCAACTGCGCCATCTCCCATATCACTGGTGCTGGGTCTCATATCCATAGAATCCCTTGAAGCGACACTTTCGCTGTTGCTTTCAAGTAAGGCTGGGTTCACACGACCTATTTTCAGACGTAAACGAGGCGTATTATGCCTCGTATTACGTCTGAAAATAGGGGTACAATACGTCGGCAAACATCTGCCCATTCATTTGAACGGGTTTGCCGACGTACTGTGCAGACAACCTGTCATTTACGCGTCGTCGTTTGACAGCTGTCAAACGACGACGCATAAAAATACAGCCTCGTCAAAAGAAGTGCAGGACACTTCTTTGGACGTTTTTGGAGCCGTTTTCTCATAGACTCCAATGAAAACAGCTCCAAAAACGGACGTAAAAAACGCAGCGAAAACGCAGCGAAAACCGTGAGTTGCTCAAAAAACGTCTGAAAATCAGGGTCTGTTTTCCCTTGAAAACAGCTCCGTATTTTCAGACGTTTTTGGTCACTACGTGTGCACATACCCTAAAAGCTCAACTTCAGATGCAGAATCCGTATCTGAGCATACCATCTGATAGGCTTCCTCAACGCTGTATCTTCTGGCAGCCATAATGATAATACAGTCTAAACCACAAATAATAAATGGAACTAGCGGTTTCAATTTTTTTTTTTATCAACTAAGGCCTCATGCACACGACCGTAAAAACACCCGTTATTGCGGGTCGTAATTACGACCCGCAATAACGGGCTCATAGACTTCTGTTACCCACGGGTACCTTCCCGTTTTCTCACGGGAAGGTGCCCGTACCGTTAAAAAAATGGAACATGTTCTATTTTTCTATTTTACGGGCCGTGCTGCTATACTTTATAATGACAGCACGGCTCGCAAAAGCGGCCGGCTGCCCGCGGCCGGCCGTGCCCGGCCGTGCTCGTAATTACGAGTCGTAATTACGAGCACGGTCGCGTGCATGAAGCCTAATCAACTAAGAACACTAAAAGAATGAAACTTTTATTTTATTTTTTTTATTGTTTTTTTTAAGTTTTTTTTTTTTTCAAACCTAAACCTAAACCCTACGCCTAACACAAACCGTAAACCCAAGCCCAGAACAGCACCCTACGCCGTCTAAGGCCCCATGCACACAAACGTGTTTTTGCGGCCGCAATTCCACCGAAAATCCACGGGAGAATTGCGGCCCCATTCTTTTCTATGGGGCCATGCACACAACCGTAGTTTTTGCTCATTGAAAACAATGGTGGCGGCCATGTGCATGTCCCGCGATTTGCGGGCGGCCTGCGGCTGACAGTCCGCAGCCGGCCGACCCGAAAATCACGGCCGTGCACACGGCTACGGTCGTGTGCCTGAGGCCTAACAGCGTACACGCCGTCTAACAGCGTACCCTAAAAAGAAAGTAGTTTATAGTACGATTCCTAGTATATACAGTAAATATATTTATATTTATATATATATATATGTATATACTATATACTATAAAATACTGAAAAAAATGTTGTTTTTTTTAATAAACTGTGTAAGGGACAAGTGATTTTGTGTAGGGGACACTGACACACTTGTATCTGTTTCTCTCCACAGCTAGAACAGTGAGGAGAAACAGATACATGTTTTTACTTTTATTTTACAGTAGTGATCACTATGATTGGATCTCATAGTGATCACAAAAGATCAGGAACCAATACTATTGGCTCCTGATCACTGCTCTAAGAACAGAGCTGCTAGCAACAGCTCGTTCTTAGAGCAGGAGCTGTCATTTAGACACTCCCGGCGGCTCTGTACGCAGTAACAGCATGTGACCGCTGTGATTGGCTGTCACAGCGGTCACGTGCTGTTACGACGAAATCGGCAGGTCCTGATGGCTGCACTAAGAACCGGACCTGTTACTTACAGCCGGTTTTTAGTGCAGATGTCACCAGGGTGCTGTTAAACCCCCCTCTACTACAGCGACAAAAGGCGTCGCTGTAGACTGAGTACCTGCACCGCCTGACGTCAAAAGACGGTGGGCGGTCGTTAAGGGGTTAATCAGGTTATTGTAAACATATACTGTATTTGGAACCTCTTTAAGTCATATTCTTATATTAACCATAGGTCTCCTTTAATTCCCTCCCAAACAGATCTGACTTAGAAAAACTGCAATTTTATAACTCAAATAGATTGGTTCCATGCAGAAGAAAAAAGGACACATTAAACCCTCTGTATTACTAACGTAATACTCTGACACCCTACTGTTCTACTGAAATTCATTTATATCCCCTAATACTATGGCTCCTATAGGCTCTATGGTGATTTAAGTTCCTTTCGGTGGTAAATATGCCCCTGAAATTAATAAAATACAAAAATACAAAAAAAAACTATTTTCTGTCTCGCTGTGTAATGTCCTTTATCATCTATTTCGTTGTTTTGGATTTATTTTGGCCTCCTATTACAGGTAACAGATGCTGGATGACAACTACAAATGGCTACCACAGTACAGTGCAGTTCCTGTATCAGTCTTCACTTTAGGTATAGTATTATATTCATGCACCGGGCAGATCTGGATGAACAGGACCATAGAAGAGTGCTTGAAACCATGTTACAGACTGCAGATAAAGGGAAGAAAAATTATTATGATCAGTAAACAATCCTGTATTCCTTTTTGCAATCTATGAAAAAGTCCTTATTTAATACTTAATAGTTTTATTGTAGACTGTGTGGAAGTAGCCATTGGCAATACCTTCACTACAAAAACAGATCTATCCACCTGGTCAGTCTCCAAGGCTATTTTGTGTTCCTGGCCTTGCTGGTTCCTAGCGCATAATAAAATAAATCAGTAGCGGAACTTGTTGAAAATGGAAAAGTTATTTCAGGAATGAGATCGGTATAACTTTTAGCTTTTGCCAGGTGGACTCGGACTGCCCTGCAGTCATCCAAACACTCTACATACCAAGGAGAGCTGTCCAGGGGTTGACCAAATCCTGACCTCCTGTTTTGCATAAGATAGCAGTTTTATATTTCTTAAAGAGAACGGCATATGATCCAATGGGAAGTTTAGATCAGATCGAAATTGATTCAACTTTTTTTTTAAAGCGGTATTAAGGGTTATAATAAATAAAAGGGAATGATGTTAAAGTGGGTTTCATCCCGTTTTCTAAACCCATTTTCAAATACCGTATTAGGGAATCCTGAGTTAATAAAGGGGTCTCGTCCATTCAGGACCATCAACTATTAGTCATAGCCAGAGTGGAGATGCAAATAGTGTCTTACGTTCTGGGGGACCCAGCATTTCTTTGCATCCAATTGAATTCAATATAAACAGTGTAATGCTTCATTTCACCTGTTGTGGCACTGCAGGGGGAATTAACACTTGCTGTTGGGATTTCCTACAAACAAAAGCTGATCGCTGGAGGTCTAAACAATGGGTCAGTTTGTGATTAGCTTATCGTCAGGGGACCATTCAAAGATAAAGGGATTGTCCAAAACAGATAACCCCTTTACAATGGTCAGGTGCCTTTATGGGGTCCCCTGTGAGACAATACAAGGGGATTTGTTTTGGATCAAGTCATTGGGAAAGGTTACACATGGACATGGATACTATGTAACTGCAGTGCCAAAACATGCATATTGGGACAATGTGTCTGGTAAAACCAGACCTGTTGTAGTCAATGAGCAATAGACAAGCACAAACAATGTCCTAAATCCAATCCGTTTCTCAATATTTTGCTATTGACTGTAATAGAGGGGGAAAAAACCTGTGACTAGATTTTCTCTGTATAGAAAACAAAATGATCCCATAAAAATCTTGCGTAGCCAAAATGATCACGGTAGTGAGATGGTTAAGCAGCGAGCACATGGCCATACAATAATAATAATCATCATAATAAAAGAGCAGCAACAAAAGCGTATGACCTGAATGAGAAACAATTTGACACCGTTTTGACCATAAAATTGCACAAAAAAATAACATGCATCTCACAAAGCCTCGCACTCGGCGGGACACTCATTTGGATTCATTGAAGTCAAAGAATCTTCTATGCTGCCATTTTTTATTCCATAAAGCAATTTTCATTCTTTTAATGTAACAGCATAATTACCCCCTTTCTCCTCTTTCAAGTTGCCATTTTATTAAATAGAGCGCTGATATAGTAGAGGTTTTTTTTTGTTATTTGATCTAAAACAAAATGATTTGGCTTTTAAAGTTGAATATGCGAATAAAAAAAACGCCTTTAACTTACACGGGAAGCGTATGCCTCTCAATTTCAAGCCGTGCAACATCAGACGCCAGGCCTGCAAATTAAATTAATTTTGCTTTCTTCTTTTAATAGGTTTTCCGACATGCTAATGAACAAAGAAATGAGAGCAGGGATAAACTATGACTAATTTAAGACTCACAGGTCCGAGGGAAAGAAAATAAGAAAAAAATAAGGACTACTTCTCATTTCTCCATGTGAGCTGCATGACTTCATACGTTCCACAAGGTCTTATCTCCTCTTTCAGAAAATAATTATGAAACCTGTAGATAGTCAGTGCTAGAGAGGCTGTAGGGGCCCCAGTTTCGATTTATTAACCCCCCTCCCCCATTTCGCTGAACTTAACACAGTAGGAGCACTTAGGATTTGGGAATCCCCTCAATGCGTATCTTTACAGCTTAGGTTTTTTAATTCTCTAAGCAATTCTGAACAGGTAACATCCTTCTCTCATACTTGCTCTGCCGCCTGCCTAGAGTAGAGACAACATGCATTTGGATAAGCTACTTCAGGTCTACACATAGCCAGAGGTAACCGTGGGGCCCTATAGCTAAATTTGGAATAGGGACCCACTCTCCAATGACCACTATCAGCAGCGAGCAAGTTCAAGAAATGGAGAATTTGTGATTATTATTCCCCTTTGTCATTTTCTCCCTTCTTTGGTATCTCAGGACTCTGTTTTTTATAATCCACTTTCAATACCCACCCTAAAATGTTCTCACCCCTCGATTATCTACATTTATCACTAACAACCCCTAAACTCAAGTGGAAGTGGGTTCACTCAGCTTTTGAGCCTCATATCATTCCTATGCCTGCTACCAGGATCGTAGACCCATAAACATAACAATTCTTGCTAGCATCAAGGCTACAAAACCACCAATAGTTAAGGTGATCACTTCCGTTCAGGTGGCAGATCATTTTGGAAGATGAGATTTTATCTTACATTTCGCGTTATAAACAGATACTGATGTTTGTATTTTTAATAAACATAGAGGCCTACAAAAAGCAGAGGGTCCGCCACCATACCGGGCCAAGACAGCTTGGTGCTTGCTGATCTGTTCCACCCCATTCCTAGAGTGCTAGGGCCAACATGAGGTGGACCCCATCATCTCAAGGACCTCGTAAAACTTGCATCTGCTGCCTCTATGTCTTGTCCAACCAAATTCACCTGGATTATCTAAAAAAAATTGTACCAGGTCCAATACAATCATTTTTAAGGTTATCTGTAAGTTTCAAGGTTCAATATTAGTAATTGTTAGCGGAATAGTTATGGGATAATCTCTAATAGTTAAAAAGCTGCTAAAGTCAATCACATCAAAGCCAAAGCAAGAACGGGTGACCTGTTCTATTCCTGTTAACCATTCACAGAAAAGAAAAGGTAATTCAAATCTAGTCATTGCTTTGGTTGATCAGAAAAACAACTTGCTAAGCTATCGCCTGTAAAAAATGCTCAATGGACCACGTAGCTGTGAAGAAAGAGGAGCAGAAATGCATGGAGGATGGTACCGGAAAATGGTCAAATGTTGGTCGAAGATTCAATGTCAATTAGCACCGTCCAGGATCATTAGTGAATCATTTCCCATTCCTTGATGTGTAAGAATGCATTACCCTACTATGTATATATGATGAACAGAGGTAAAGTAAGGACATGATATCCGCAGACATGGACAACCTGTGGGAAATACGAAAAACTATTTTCAGAAAAATTAAGAAAGATATACTGATAGAGATGTCAATTTGACTTATTCCATATGGCACTTATTTTCCGGCTTCAGAACCCAACACTGTCTCTATAAAAAAGAAGCAATTAATTGACATAAAAGCCTTTCACATAAATTAAATAATTGAGGATAGGTTCATTCACGTAAATTCAGTGCTATGCTCAGGAGCTTGCAAATATCTCCCCGATTGAATGGGTGAACTAGACGTCTCTGCACAGCGTTGTTAGGAGTCTTGGGGCTTCTTCTTCCAGACCTCATTTGATAACTGAAAAAAGGGAAACTTTAAGAGACAAGCAAATGAATTCATCAAGCTTGCTGCAAGTAATGTAATGCCACAATACTGGGTGACTTGAAGGCAAGTTATACTGTAACTGTAGGAAAACACCCTTATTTCTGTGCATGGAACCCCCAATCTGTGTGGCACTATATGGTATTCTGCCCCAGAAGCAATGCTTCATGGGTTAGTGACAAGTGTCGGGCTTAAGGACAAGGATCAACTGGGCGCTCCCCTTTACCTACCCAATTGCGGGCTCAATATGATTGACAGATCTCCCCCTATTTGTGTAATGGTAGAGGTCTGTCAATCATAGGCTCTGTTCACACTAATAGGGGCATTGCTAGGGTCTTAAAAGATCAGGGGCATATATATCGGAGATAGCATATCTATAAGACTAAGGCTCCTATAGCTACACCGTTGGATAGAATTGGATGCATTGTCTCAGCAGACAATATCACACATGGTAGGCTTAGATACATGGCCCCAGCCGACCCTATCACACATGATAGGTGTAACGGCCGTGGTTGCAGACCGCAGACCCCTTTCATCCTGCCAATGTCTTCCTCCCCTGAGATGCCAGCACATGCGTCAGGGTGCGCGCACAAGCTCATTCCCGGCCTTAAAGGGCCAGCGCGCACACATGTTTAGAATTAACTAATTACTCCCAGATCACCCTGGACTATAAAAAGGGCCTTGCCCCTTCACTCCTTGCCTAATCGTTGTTTGTATTCCTCTGTTAGTCTTGCAAATGGTTCCTTAGTTGTATCCTGTTCCCTGTGTTCCGGTGCCCTGTTACCTGTTCTGTATCCCGTGCTTTATTTGTTCCTGTACCCTCTCTAGTGTTGGAGTCCTGTTGTGCCATTGGCTACGCCTGCTGTCTTACACCACGTCTGGTGTCTTCTGCCATGCCTGGTACCTGCTGCCTTGTTTTTCATCACCTGCCGTCAAAGTACCATCTGTGCCCAAGTCGCTGCTACTGTCTGGACTATTACAGGTCCCCTACTGCTTGGACTTTGTATAGACTTGGTACACTGTTGCTTGGCCAGCTGCTACCCCGCTACAGCGGTGCGGCCTAGAGGGTCCACATATCCACAAATTGTGACAGTAGGCTTAGATACATGGCCCCAGCTGACAGCATTATACATGATAGGCTTAGATACATGGCCCCAGCCTACAGTATCATCCATGATAGGCATAGATACATGGCTCCAACAGACAGTATCACACATGATAGGCTTAGATACATGGCCCCAGCAGACAGTATCACACATGATAGACATAGGGCTCATTCAGCCGAGTGTGAATCTCGTCTGTGGGCTGTGCGTTGAAATAACGCACGGCACACGGACCCGTTGATTACAATGGGGCCATTCACACATGCGTGAGTTTTCATGCAGCAGGTATCCGTTGTGTGAAACTCACTGCATGTCCTATATTAGTGTATTTCAAGCACCTATTCGCCCATTGAAGTCAATGGGTGCGTGAAATCCACGGACAGCACACGGACGACATCCAAGTGCTGTCCGTGTTTCACACATCAATTACAAAAAAAAAAATGCTTACACGTGCGCGAAAAACACATGTCACATTTAAAGCACACGGATGCAAAATGCACACGACACGTTTTTTAAAAGCTTAAATCTGTCATGCTTGTGTGAATGTAGCCTTAGATAAAGGACCCCAGCAGGAAGTATCCTTGTGCTATCCCTCAGGGGCAAATTTGGCATTTCTGGGGCCCCAAGCAAAGTTATGTCTCGGGGCTCTAATCAAAGACACCTGTAGAGAGTTCCCCACATAATGCCCCCTGTATATAGTGTCACAACCCCCCTGTATGGTTCTACACACAGTCCCCCTGCCATACAGCCCCCTAGTAGACAGTGCCATGCAGTCCCCTATAGGTAGTCCCACATACCCACCTTGTCTCAGCAGACAGTATCATACATGATAGGTTTAGATCCATGGCCCCAGCAAACAGTATCACACATGATAGGATTAGATATAGGGCCCAGGAAATGTAAGATAATAATTGTTTTGCTTTTTTAGGTGTTACTATTTATTTTGTGTGTTTGTGTTTTTTTACAGGTTCAGTTGATGGACTAAGTTGGATTCAAGGACTACTTCGATGACGGCTTTTTTTTTATTCTTAATACGGTTTTTGTACCGGCTAACACTAAGCCCCGCCTTAGTAATGGACGCTGTCAATCAGCCAGCAGCTATTAATAAGGTGGTAGTAATAACGTTTAAAGAAAATACAAAGACATAGAAAAAATATTTTATTGAAATAAAAAAAAACACAACCCTCATTAACCATTTTATTGAAAATAAAAAACCGTTATCGCAGTAGTCCTCGAATCCGACGTAGTCCACAACCAAACCTGTAAAAAAACACAAACACAAAAAAAAAACATTAGTAACACATGTGGTAGGCTTAGATACAGGGCCCATGTGTGATACTGTTTGTTAGACCATGTATCTAAGCGTACCACAAGATAGGCTTACATACAGGGCCCATCAGACAGGATCAGACATGGGCCATGTATCTAAGAATACCATGTGGTAGGCTTAGATGCAGGGTCCATGTGTGACATGGTCTGTTAGAACCCTGTATCTAAGCTTACCACAAGAATGGCTTAGATACAGCAGACCGTAACGTTACACTTAGCACCTCTTCGGCCCCGGGTGCAGAGGATGTCCCACACCATCTAGCGTCGTGACGTCATCTGCGGCACACAGCATCGTGACTTCATGACGCGAGAAGATGTCAGGACATCCGCTGCGCTCGGGAAGGTAAGTATGTGTCGTTACTATAGTAACAGGGGACTGTGTATTTTATTACATAGACACCAGTTACTATAGTAAATTTTACAAATGCGGTGAGGGCGTACCGGCCGCAATTGCGACCGCTCCGATTCGAATGTGACAGTCGCCGGGCTTGGGCCCCGAAGGCCTGGTGCTAGCAACGCCCCTGCATCATAGGCTCGTTGGTAGTTCCATCATATTTGACTGAAAGAATAGAGCAGCGCTTCTCACTCCTTTTGAGCCAGTCTAAAATGTGGCAACGCTTTAGAGTAAAACATAGTTCAAGATGGTGGGACCTTTCACTGAGTGATACTGCCTGTAGTTATTTCAGTATGATTTTGCTGACCAGGTTCCCTTTAACGATTCCTCCTTCTTCTTTTTTTTTTTTTCATTATTATCATTTGAAACCCAAATAGGAGGAGAAGTTAGCTATTTCTGTCATCATTGATGACACCAGTGGCCTATACTTCCCAGCATTCCTTTTTTTCAGCTTGTTTAAACATACAGACACTTGTAACTTTAAAAGCACTTAAGAATAAAGTGAAGGTTGTCACTTGTCTGATACATTCCTGATGGGTACATAAACATTTAGTCACTGAAACAAAATCACATTTAACCCACCATAGGTATAGATGGAGTCGAGCATGTCTCTGTACAGTGAGAGGAATGGGAGAAGGATTATTCTCTCACAGGGATTGACTGCCATTGGGTGCTGAGAGAGGGAAGGGAAAGAGTATCAGGAATCTTGATGACCCAGTGACCGAGAAATTAGCCCCATAACAGCTAATATGGTCAACAGGAAGTAGCTGTCAGTTATTTCCTTCTCCAAAAACTCATGACAGGAGCACAAGTAGCTATGCTTACAAGAGAAGAATTATAGGCAGTTACTCTATATATGGATTCGGGAATGCAGCAAATTTTTAATTTTGACTGGAGATACACTTTAAGTGTCAAATAAACTAATAAATCTTCTGTAAATTATTTTGCAGAAAGCATTTCTAAGAGAACCTTGTTTACACCCGGGGGACGGGTGTTTGTGACTAAAGGCCTTGGCCAACTCTCCTTACCGTCAGACACTCTTTCCAATGTCGATGCTATGTTGTAAGGATTTTTCTATGAAGATATGCCAACTGTAATAACTTTGGTGCCATATGAAATACAAATTAGTATCCTTTCTCATAGTCTCCATGTATAACAAATGTTAAAGGGGTTGGGGCCCAAAAGTAGATGCCCAGGTAATGTCAATGGGAAGTCCTCCTATAAATAAATTACTCCTATCACAATGACAATTGTTACTACAGTTTAGCCTTGGTTATTGGCTATGGGTAATATATGGATATTTAAGCAACCATGACACTATACAATAATTTCCTTAAGAAACAAAGTTGTACTCTTTTGCCATTGTGTGTTCAGCGTGTGCGCCTTTTGGTTCAATAAATAGGATTTCTTCTCTAAATCCTCTAGAAAAAATCATTTGGTACAAATAGCAGCCACTGTAATAATGAGAGGAAATGGTAATTTATGGATTGCATGCAATTAAAAGCTATTGTCTCCAAAGTACTTTGTATCAGGTTGCTCATCCTTCAATACTTTAAACCTTTTTACTTCAATACTGTCAATTCCAGGATGAACGCTACTGATGCAGCATTCAATATGGAATTCTGGACTGCACTTTACCTCTACATTACTGTCAGTCACAAAGCTATTACAATCCAGTGAGTATGAGATCTGAATCCTGACAAATCAGTAAGATGTGCTCTTTTGCTATAAGTAAGCCTATATAGATTCACAATTTGGAAAATATAATTCTTTGAGAAGATATACTATAGATTTAGATATATAATGGCCTGCTACCCAATCATATGTTCTAGGGGTAGTCCTATCCAAAGGAATTATGGCATAAAAACAGCATGTGCCATACGTAAATGTCTGATAGGTGTGGGCACCACTTCTGGCATCCCCACTTATCTGAAGAACCCCCCCCCCCCCGCCCCTTTGCTGATACAAAGCAACCTCCAGCTACATTGGCTTCTATGGAGAGGTGCTCACCCTTAGGCTGGGTTCACACGACCTATTTTCAGACGTAAACGAGGCGTATTATGCCTCGTTTTACGTCTGAAAATAGGGCTACAATACGTCGGCAAACATCTGCCCATTCATTTGAATGGGTTTGCCGACGTACTGTGCAGACGACCTGTTATTTACGCGTCGTCGTTTGACAGCTGTCAAACGACGACGCGTAAAAATACAGCCTCGTCAAAAGAAGTGCAGGACACTTCTTTGGACGTTTTTGGAGCTGTTTTCTCATAGACTCCAATGAAAACAGCTCCAAAAACGGACGTAAAAAAACGGCGCGAAAAACGCAGCGAAAAATGCGAGTTGGTCAAAAAACGTCTGAAAAGCAGGGTCTGTTTTCCCTTGAAAACAGCTCTGGATTTTCAGATGTTTTTGGTCACTACGTGTGCACATACCCTTAGGAGTGATTCCCTCTATTTTGATAGGAGTTATAGAAAGAGCTGAGCTCTGATTCTAATAAATATTCACTGATTCACTCATGTCTACTGCTGTACATTGAAACAGAGTATTTCATAGAGCTCAATGAACTCTACTCATAACCAAGACCCTTTAAATGTGCCATAGGATTTATGCACCCTAACAATTAATAGTTAGCATAGACATATGGCGGCTAAACATTTAATTAATTCACCTCTCTTGTCGTTTATCGAATAACACCTCTCTCTGTAAGTCTAACAACCAGTTGCCTTTTACCAATGTAGGACTGGGGTTCTTTGGACCCAGCCGAGGAAATGATTCTGAGGGGCCACCCTCCATCCATACAGAATATGTGCACGTCTACTTTTAATTGTATCATAATCTTATTGCAAACAAAGGACATATCATCAATAAGATCTAATAGGTTATTTGTTAATCATCCCATAAGAAATAGACTCTAATGGCAAGTGATTGGCTCCAAAGTCAGCTCCAAGTGGGGTTGTCTTCTGCTGGACATTTAGAGACTGTGTCAGAGCCTGGGCCCATTGGAGGATCCTCTGGTACTCTACCTAATAACGCAAGGATGAAATTGAAATCTCTATAAAACTATCTAAGGGTTCTTTTACACCGGCCAATTTTGTCCAGAACAACGAGCGCTGTTTGCTCCTTTCACAAGGAGCTCTGATCAGTAATGTATAGGGACGAGCGTTGTTACTCCGATCGCTCGTCCCCATACATTACCATCATATTGGCAGCACATCTCCCTGTTTATATTTTCTGCTGCATAAACGATACGATCAGCCGATGAAGGAGGGTCTGCTCGCTGCCCTGTTTACACAGTACAATGATAAGGAATGAGCGTTCATGAGAACGCTTGTTTACCCGATCATTGGCCCATGCAAAAGGGCCTTAACTTGGGTGTTCCCTACATTTCCTCACTAATCTTTAAATACCACCCCAATGTAACCTATACACTCACCTTTGCCGACAAATGTAACTTAAACACTCATCCTCAATGACAAGCCTATAATTCCCTCACCTAACCTAAACCCCCCTTATATTCTATTCCAATATTGACTCCCCCTTGCAAGGCCACGACGCATTATACATTACCGCCATGTCTATAAGGCTCTTTATCCGAATGGATCTTTTGTATACTTTGTCTGAAGATGTATTGAAAATGCAAAAGGGCCTGTATTAAAGGGAAACCTAGTGAAAACCGGATGGACCTATCATAAGTTAATGGGTGAAAATAGATCCATCATATAGTAGTCTATAAGATATCAAATTAAACCGATAAAAACACAGGGACATATACAAAAACACCGAAAAAGGCCATACTTACAAATGGACACAGCCAGGCCAGAAATGCTGATGAAAGGGCGAGCAGGTGCTTTAAATAATAATAGCCACTCCCACTAGTCTTGAGGGGAGTGGTGTGTGGTGCATGGGATGTGTAGTAAGAAATAATAAATGAATAGTGTGTGTGCAAGTGTAATACTATAAGTGAAATATAGGGGGCAGTAATAAATGAAGTGCCTCAATAAAAATAAATGGATAATGGGGTGCAAGTGAGTGAAACATGGAGGGATAGTGTGTACGTCATGAGGCACAACGTGTATAGCCAGGTAGAAGCCTATTTGTGACGCCTTGATAATTCATAGAGCGGGCTACCCTGCTTGCTATGCCAAACAACAACACACCATGCTCTCCCAGCATCAAAGACCCGGCTGTGTCCAAGAGAAGCGAATATACATAATAATGAAAAATACCTGGGGTATTGGTAATCATTTTGGCCAAAAGGACGCAAGCTCGCAATCCACGACAAGGATCCCCAGACTTGCGAGTCCCTAAATCCTAAACTGGAACAGAACGTTCCTGATGCACACACTATCCCTTAAAGCACCTGCTCGCCCTTTAAAGCACCTGCTCGCCCTTTCATCAGCATTTCTGGCCTGGCTGTGTCCATTTGTAAGTATGGCCTTTTTCGGTGTTTAAGATATCAAATTAACATAGTCTTCCAAGATGATAATAAAAAATAGAGAAAGTGATTTACTGGAAATGATGGAAACAACCCTTATATTTTGATCATATACATACAAAATAGCTAGTATTATCCGGAGCAGTAAACGCGCCTTGCGTTCTGGTGGGTTCACGCTATTCATTTCAACAGCTGTCATGTAATACTACATTATGCCGGCCTGGTCTCTGCTTCTCCAGGTAAAATCAGCAGTTTGATGTGGGTGCTGGAGCTGCTCCTTTTCTCTAATGAGAAATCAGTTTTAGAGAAGCACTCCGGGTTTTTTGTTTTTTTTACCCTCACCTGTTTCCATATGTGATGTAGCCTAATGTGGACATGTGTAGTGACTTACCTGGTGTTGTATTTCATGGGCCGCCGCTCCGTTCCAGCTTGATGTGGGGTCACTTGATCTGACAACTCAAATCCTACAGCGTCTGCTGTAGAAAACGGACGTCAGTCTCTCAATGTGTCTATAGGTCTCACATCGGGGATCTCATAGATTTGCATCGAGAGCTTGACCTCCGGTTCCTACAGCAGACACTGTAGGATACAGGGAGTCAGAATGAAGATTACGTAACCCCACGGCGGTCCAGAACTGAGCTGAGGCCGGTGAAATACAGTACCAGTCAATACACATGTACACATGACACTACATTACATTTCCAAACTGGAGGGCGGAAAAAAAAAACATGGAGTGCTTCTTTAAACCACTTAACAATACAGAGAACATCTTAATGAAGGATATATGATAGAGCGGGGATTAGAAACTGTGATACAATGGCAACGCTGTTCTAAGGACTCATAACTCAGGGAGCATCAAACTGCGCAACTACCAAATGTTCAATCTCTGGTGTCTTTATAGAATACAACAACGCACGTTACTCTGAACTTCATAATAAATGCCGCTATAGATATATAATGGCTGTACAATTTAGACCGCAAAAAGATTTTCAAATTAGTCCCCAAACCACTGGTGACATTTCAATGTAGAAACCAAATCAAAGATGGTGGCTCAATACAAACCACAAATGCTTACATTCTTTTGCTAAGGCCCCATTTAGGGTTAAGCCATCTGTAAATGCTAGACAGTTGTAATAACTAGCTCATATATACGTGCGTGCACCAGTATTGGGGCATATGATAAAATGGTCTAATAAAATATATACAGATACTCCTCTTAAAGGGAATGTATCATGTATTTCGTTTTAGTTTCATAAATTACATTTAACTTTGCTTCTCTTATGTTTCCCCTATTTGGAAGAGAAATAATGTGTTTGTTCTTTTTTTTTACTGTTGTAACTGTTTTTAAAATCTTTCCTGAGGGCGGCCATATTGAAGGCACACACTTCCTTCCTGCAGTGTCTGTGTAGTACAGCACAGCAGAGTGTGTGCTTTGTAGCAGCTGCAATGAATGGTAGTTAACAGTCAGAAAATTATTTATAGACTAATATGGTTTCAGGAAGAGATGTGCAGCCTCCTCCCCTTCAGACCAAGGAGTGGCGTGAGATCTGCATACAGAGTCTTATCTGAGTGTATAGCATATAGTGTTGCTATCCTGCCTTATCTTGGCCTTCATTAGTACAATAGAGCTGTGTTCTGTCATTAAATCCCCAACCCTTTAATGATGAGATGACTCGACTTGACATTGTCCCAGTCTACACAGCAAAGCTGACAAGTGAGCTGTAGAAAACAGGAAATGTCAGCCTATTGTGTGTGCTCCAGTAACCAGTGTGAAAACTGTAATATTTTAGTGGTTTTCTTATATGGATAGTCACATAACAAAACACCATCTGAATGACATACACATTTTGTTTTCTTTCCAAAAGTATCAAAATCTCCACTGTATTGTTCAGTTTCCAATAAGAATGTTTTATACCAGTTATCACTACAGATCACCTACAATAAAATAAGATTACATTTGTTCAGAACGTCCAATCAATGAAAAAAAATAAAAATAATAATTCCATTGGCCCCAGATTATCACAAATGCTTGCGGGGACTAAAAATAAAACAAATAACCATCATGCTTCATTGCATTCTACTGGTGAAAAGTTTATGGTGTTTTCTTGTTTTGCAAGATTCTTCTAAGCCGCCTAAGATTAGAGCATCAAGTTCACTGTGGTTAATATTTAATAAATGTTAGACCTGAGCTTAGTAGCATTTTTAGCTGGCATGTCTGTGATTACATAAAAGCTGGTGGTGGGCTACAGAATGGTGGTTTACATTGTTTTTCTTGTAGACTCCACCAATGCGTAGTGTAGTTGGCACATTATTAAACGACTTTGCCCTGGGGTATTTCACACGTGAATGCAAGAAACTTGATTGAGTGCCTGGACCGCTATGATATCATGACGTCCTATTGTTACCAAACTAGTTTGAGGGTTCATCTGTTCTCTTATTGGTTTTTGATACTGTGTCAATGCGGTGAATCTGGTGAACCTGGTTTTACAATGAACCTTGACTATGGCTATACTAAGCTCAATGTGCCAGCCCTCGTCAGATTGTGAAGCTTTTCCAACTTCAAGCTACGTAGTACCAGCATGGGAAAATGGTTGGGAATCTCAGATGCCAGTGGCTCTACCCTATGACGATAATAAACCACTATTTGATAAATCACAGTCCATGTGGACATTGAGGCCTCGAAAAGTTGGACATATCTCAACAAAAAATGGATGGATTATTCATAAATAACCTGAGTACCCTATGATTATTGTGGTTGTCCAGGATTGGAAAAAGGTTCAGTAGCAAAAGGACCTGAGCTGCAATACCAGACACGGCACATGGATAATAATGGCGCTGTTTCTGGAAAAGGGAACAGATAATTTTTTTCTAATACCAGACAACTCCTTTAATGATCTTTTTATATAGTTAAGTGAATACTGTATAATGTGTGGTCTGTATTGTTTTATAGCAAAATGAGAGAATCAAGTTTGTCATGTGTTACTCATATTCATATTCTCATAAATATATAGGTAGATGAAGGGCCTTAGTTTGGAGGAATGGGAGTGGAAAAGTAATCACCTTAGATTAGGGGCGGATACAGACAGCAGAGGGCCCCTGTGCAAGAATAGTTTATGGGCCCCTGTGTTGTCAAATAGCTGGGCATTGAGCCCCACCCTTGTGTCTTTCTAATGAGCCACTAATAATTGTGAGCAAGGAAATGAATTAGCTCTGCCCCTAATGAACAGTAGGAGGCCGCTTTTAGGATGAAAGTGTGCCCCTTTACCTACTGGGACCACGTGCCTCAGAGTCCCCATGAACATGCATGTTGGACTTGGGAAAATGTTCATATTTGATAGTGAGCAGCAGTCAGACCTCAACAGTGGAAACCATTGGATGGGACAAGAAAATCCAACATAAAGAGAATATTTTACTGAAGAACTGATTTTGGATCTGGTGCAGTGGTATTCATTGTTGGACAGTAGTTTATACCGGTAGTTGGTAAAGCCTGGAGCCATAAATACACAGTTAATTCCATTAATGGTGCTGAGGGTCATCTCTATGTTCTTGCAAGAAAACTTAACGTGACTAATCGAATTACCGACTGAGAGCAGACACTTTAGAGCCTAGGTAGGCAACCAGTAGATCACTGGTGCCTTGGTTCAGGAATGGAAATGCTTCAGTTTACAGCCTAAACAGTGTCACTTTCACTTCAGTATGATTTTTTTTTTTAATCATGTCAGGTCGCAAGATATAGTATACTATAGTATATAGTATACTATAGTAGATCCTTTCTTCACCCAGGTTGTCTACCCCATGAGAGCACCCCCCAATATATGCTAAATTGTTGGCTACCACCGATAGACTTTTGATGTATGTGGAAGTTTCGGTCTTGATCCAATTCAGTGGAAAAAACTGTGATGTTAAAGGCTGGGTTCACACGTGGCGGAATTTCACTTGAATTCCGCTGCGGACACTCCGCAGCGTTAATCCGCAGCGGAGCCGTTTCTCCATTGACTTCCACTTTAATTTAGAAGTGTTCGTTTAGACGATGCGTAAAATTCCGCTGCGGAGCATAGGCTGCGGAGCGGAATTTGGTGTCCGCAGCATGCTCTGTCTGTTGCGGAGCAGTGGCGGACTGGTTGCGGACTCATGGCGGAATTTCTCCATTGACTTCAATGGAGATTCTAAATTCCGCAATGAAGTCCGCAGCTGTCATGCACATGTTGTGTGCTGCGGATGCGTCTTGCTTTTTTGACATGACATTTCTTCATTCTGGCTGGACCTATGTATTTCTAGGTCTACAGCCAGACTGAGGAAGTCAATGGGGCTCCCGTAATTACGGGAGCGTTGCTAGGAGACGTCAGTAAATAGTCACTGTCCAGGGTGCTGAAAGAGTTAAGCGATCGGCAGTAACTGTTTCTGCACCCTGGACAGTGACTACCGATCCCAATATACAGCAACCTGTCAAAAAAATAGAAGTTCATACTTACCGAGAACTCCCTGCTTCTGTCTCCAGTCCGGCTTCCCAGGATGACGTTTCAGTCTTAGTGATGGCTGCAGCCAATCACAGGCTGCAGCGGTCACATGGACTGCCGCGTCATCCAGGGAGGTCGGGCTGGATGCCGAAAGAGGGACGCGTCACCAAGACAATGGCCGGTAAGTATGAAATTAGTTTACTTTCACTAGGGAAAGTGCTGTCCCTTCTCTCTATCCTGCACTGATAGAGAGAAGGGAAGCACTTTTACCGCAGTCCGCAGCAGCTAGTCCGCATCAATTTACTGCACATTTTGGGCAGATCCGCAGCCGTAATCCGCAACCCGGATTAGGTGCGGCATTGATGCGGACAGTTGCGGAGGAATTCCGCCACGTGGGGGCATGCCCAAAGTCTGTGTTCGTAAAAAAAAAGACAATGAAAAGATTCGGTATAGGCCACAGATTAAGATTTGAGTGCCAATTTCTGCTTTCGTGCTATCCGGCACTGCGATAAGTCTATCTATAGCCACAGTATAAAAAAAGCAAAGTCCATTTTAATTTGTAATTAATTACCAATATTACCAAGGTAGAGGCTTAGAGCCTAATGGGACTGTTCTCCTGGCTGAGCTCTTATCTGATACATAAATGTATTACCCGCTGTAGCAGTGAATAGAACAAGTGCCATTTGCAAGGGAGGACCCAAGTGAGTCTGGGCATTCTGCCTAGCATTGCAAACTGAGGATTAAGAGCTTTGTGGGACATGTGAACTCTACACAAATGCAAACATTAGCATGATTAAAATTTAGCAAACTATGATGTACAACCCCTTGGGCACAATCCAGTAGACACAGCTGTATATATAGATTGCTACAAAGAAGCTCTGTTACATGAGCCCGGCGAGAAGTAGCTCGGAGAAGATTACTTTTGTCTCTATTATTCTAATCCGTCTGCCATAAAAATGTATCTCAAACTCATATCTAAGTGTACTTTGCATTGGACGGCAAGAAAGAAAACCATAGAGTCGTAGACGTAGCCAAAATTGTAGGATTCTGTTTCACTCGATTGTAGCGCTATCTTATCTTTGGCTCCTAGACAAGAATAGTTATGTTACTGAGCATACAACACACAATCTCTGCTTGTGGGCTACTGGAGAAGTGTTCAGGTATCTGTAGAGGAGACCTAGGATGACAGGCAGGTCTGGATTGATCATTAGATAAGAAGTATAGATTGAAATACAGTTCTTTCCATGGACGGTCGACATGTCAAACTTGTTTTTTTTAACTGGCTTGAACCAAGATGTAATAGATCGGGAGGTAGCACTACTAATTTGAAAAAATAGAAAGGTTTTGCCTAAAGGTTTGGCTGAAGCTCTCAACATTATAATTCTTAGCAAAGTTGGGTTCGTTTCCACGATCTGCAGAGGTCACCCTGGATCTACATGCTTCAGTAACTTTCTTTGAGAGGTTCATAGAAGATACAAATATGCTCCAACTCTGTAGTACATTATTGCCCCAATATTGCCCTCAGATTGGACAAGCATGTATGTCTACTTCCATAAGGAGAGTAAGATAAAGGGCTGCCAGATACCTCTGGGTTCTCTTATCTACTGTGGGAACAACCATTGGTCATGCCAAAATCCAACAAGACCAGTCCCCGTTTTCCCCAATAACAGGCACATGAGATTGTAGGTGGATCCGTTTGAGATCAATGTATGGCTCTGCTTCTATATTGGGTACAGGAATAAAGTCATAAGCTGTACAGGAACATATACAGATGAAATTCACTGACAACTATTTAAACTTTAGGATCAAATGGTCTTTGATCTTGTCCTTCAGATATATTTAGTTTGCAATTCCAATTTTTCTTTCATATAAATCCATCTCAACAGCTTCACATCAGCTTTAGAGCTCATAAACCCGCCTGCATTACGGTCTGTAATTCAGTGCCATGGGCCCATGCTACATCTCTTTGTGGAATCTGTAAGAATAAAAAAATCATGCCATGTTCCATTGGATGCCATATTTTGAAGGTATTCAATGCTTCTTGGCGAGATATAGTGCAATATGGAGGCACCATACTATGGATCACGGAGTGTCTATGGGTCCATAATAGGGAACTGTAGGAACTCTGTGTCTAACCTTACAGGGAACGTGCACTAGAGTTTGCCCATGCATGAGGCATTACCAGTACCATTGGCAATTGTTTTTTTCATATTGTTTTATCTGCAATGACATAGGATGTTGAAGTCAACTGTAAGACTTCAGGATCCTACATTGAGCATAAGAACGCTGCTGGCAATGTTTTGACCATTGGCCCCAAAAGGATGTGACGAAATTGTATCCTGTCCTTTAAGATATTAGGTTATTATGGCCATTTATCATCTAGTCATAGCCTAAAACCAGTCTCATTGAAAGTAAAGCTAGACCCGAGGATCAGCTCAGACCAGCAACTGCTACTTCTTGAAAAACACTCTTGTCAGTATGAAGTGATTTCTTTTTTTCCTCATAAATCTTCTCTCAACTTATTCTCCAAAATTGAAAGTCGGTAAATAAGTGCAAGGGTTGAAGAGGCTCAGAGTGATAGTAAATAGTGTTTCAGGATGCAAGGTAATGGGTATTAATGGTAACATGTCAATTTTCTGATTGTTCTGAGCTGACATCAATATCCGTTTTCTTCCGAGGCGCACGTCTGTGAGATTTATTACACTTATTGAGAACTACGCCGAGCAGCAGCACACCGAGCTATATTTATAGACATCTATATTTCAATTAACTTTCAAAGATATGCAAGTACAAATGAGATAAGGAGGAAATTCACTCTCAAGTCAATTGGAATTATGTGTACATTTACTATTTATTCTAACAGTTGAAAATAGATGATATTTGGTTTAATCTGTTTAACAGGTGATATTGTATCATTCAAACGAAATAAAAACCAAACAGATATGGATGGATGGATGGATGGATGGATGGATGGATGGATGGATGGATAGATAGATAGATAGATAGATAGATAGATAGATAGATAGATAGATAGATAGATAGATAGATAGATAGATAGATAGATAGATAGATAGATAGATAGATAGATATGAGATAGATAGATAGATAGATAGATAGATAGATAGATAGATAGATAGATAGATAGATAGATAGATAGATAGATAGATAGATAGATAGATAGATAGACAGATGATAGATAGATAGATAGATAGATAGATAGATAGATAGATAGATAGATAGATAGATAGATAGATAGATAGATAGATAGATAGATAGATAGATAGATAGATAGATAGATATGAGATAGATAGATATGAGATAGATAGATAGATAGATAGATAGATAGATAGATAGATAGATAGATAGATAGATAGATAGATAGATAGATAGATAGATAGATAGATAGATAGATAGATATGAGATAGATAGATGATAGATAGATAGATAGATAGATAGATAGATAGATAGATAGATAGATAGATAGATAGATAGATAGATAGATAGATAGATAGATAGATAGATAGATAGATAGATAGATAGATACTCTATGTGTATATTTAAAGGGTTTGTATGAGATTAGAAAAAGACAGCTGGTTGGATTTTTCCTGTCAAATTTGTTTCCCCAGGAGATAAGAAACATGTGATGGACACACAGGTGCTGGGATCGTCACAGTTACAGTATGTGTATCAGAGCTGTGTCTTCTAACGATCCCAGCACCTGTGTGTCAATCACATGACCATGGACAGAATTTTATCCAGTGGAATAAACAATGAATGTTCCAAATGAATGACAACAAGCAGAGATCTTGAGAACCCTGAGGAATTAATGCAGAAAGTCTATTGGAAAATTGTATACGGTAACTTTTATTTAAAAAGAATAACATACATTTTCTAAAACTGGACAACCCCTTCAACTTTTATTTAATCTCATAAGGGTATAATATATTCAGAACTGATTGTAGGTAAACCTTAGAGATGATTTCCTATACATTACACACCACCATTGTAAAGGATCTGCCAGGCACAGCTTCTGTGTATACGTCCATAGGTAATCAGTCTGCACCTGCTTCTATGTCTTTGAGACTGACTCCATCTTCCACCACTCAGGATGGCAGGCTTAGGAGTGGGAGAGCCTATCACAGCCTGGCCAGACGGAGCTAGCTCCCGCCCTCTATCTATTTATACCTGCCTTTCCTGTTCCTCCTTGCTTGTGATTCTTCTTGTGTGGTTTCCTGGCCCTGCTGCAGCTTCTGAACTATTTGACCCTGCTTCATACTGACCCTGGCTTACTGACTACTCTCCTGCTCTGCGTTTGGTACCTCGTACACTCCTGGTTTGACTCGGCTTGTTCACTACTCTCCTGCTCAGCGATTGGTACCTCGTACACTCCTGGTTTGACTCGGCTCGTTCACCACTCTTGTTGCTCACGGTGTTGCCGTGGTCAACTGCCCCATTTCCCTTAGCTTTGTGTACCCTTGTCTGTTTGTCTGTTGTGCACTTACTGAGCGTAGGGACCGTCGCCCAGTTGTACCCCGTCGCCTAGGGCGCGTCGTTGCAAGTAGGCAGGGACTGAGTGGTGGGTAGATTAGGGCTCACTTGTCTGTTTCCCTACCCCCACCATTACAACCATACAATCTACATCGAACTTATGCAATCTTCAATACATTTGCATTATTTAGCAATGTGGTCTCTTCATGTGAGGGATCAGTGAGATCCCAACTCATTGATCTTCTTTAATATTATTTTTTGTACATTTTTGGACTTGTCGGCCATTGACTATAAGGGTATGTTCACACGGCAACGCCAAATACGTCTGAAATTACGGAGCTGTTTTCAGGCGAAAACAGCTCCTGAATTTCAGACGTTTTTGCAAGTACTCGCGTTTTTCGCGGCGTCTATTACGGACGTAATTGGAACTGTTTTTCTATGGAGTCAATGAAAAACGGCTCCAATTACGTCCCAAGAAGTGACATGCACTTATTTGAGGCGGGCGTCTTTTTACGCGCCGTCTTTTGACGGCGACGCGTAAAAATACACCTCATCTGAACAGAACATCGTAAAACCCATTGAAATCAATGGGCAGATGTTTGCAGACGTAACGGAGCCGTCTTTTCAGGCGTAATTCGAGGCGTACAAAGCCTGAATTACGTCCGTAAATAGGCCGTGTGAACATGCCATAATGGGGCTACCATACTGCCTCCGAAGGAAGCTGAAGAGAGTGAAGTGGCATGACTCTTTCCTAGTGCCAATGCCACTCTATTCCAGAGATTGGTGGAGTTCACAGTGCTTGGACTCTTTCATGATATTGGTGGTACATCCTAGCAATATGACAGCAATGTCTATCCTGAGAGTAAACCTTTAAAGAGGCTCTGTCACCAGATTTTGCAGCCCCTATCTGCTATTGCAGCAGATCGGCGCTGCAATGTAGATTACAGTAATGTTTTTGTTTTTAAAAAACGAGCATTTTTGGCCAAGTTATGACCATTTTTGTAGTTATGCAAATGAGGCTTGCAAAAGTCCAAGTGGGTGTGTTTAAAAGTAAAAGTCCAAGTGGGCGTGTATTATGTGCGTACATCGGGGCGTTTTTAATACTTTTACTAGCTGGGCGCTCTGACGAGAAGTATCATCCACTTCTCTTCAGAACGCCCAGCTTCTGCCAGATCACGCTGTGACGTCACTCACAGGTCCTGCATCGTGTCAGACGAGCGAGGACACATCGGCACCAGAGGCTTCAGTTGATTCTGCAGCAGCATCGGCGTTAGCAGGTAAGTCGATGTAGCTACTTACCTGCAAACGCTGATGCTGCTGCAGAATCATCTGTAGCCTCTGGTGCCGATGTGTCCTCGCTCGTCTGACACGATGCAGGACCTGTGAGTGACGTCACAGATCTGCACTGCCAGAAGCTGGGCGTTCTGAAGAGAAGTGGATGATACTTCTCATCAGAACGCCCAGCTAGTAAAAGAAGTAAAAACGCCCCGATGTACGCACATAATACACGCCCACTTGGACTTTTACTTTAAACACGCCCACTTGGACTTTTGCAAGCCTCATTTGCATAACTACAAAAATGGTCATAACTTGGCCAAAAATGCTCGTTTTTTAAAAATAAAAACGTTACTGTAATCTACATTGCAGCGCCGATCTGCTGCAATAGCAGATAGGGGCTGCAAAATCTGGTGACAGAGCCTCTTTAACTTCCATAATCCTATCATTACTATCATTACTATGTATGAGCTACACAAATATACGGACAGTATTGCCGATTTCGTGTGAGGCGTCGTTCACATCTGCGTCGGGGTTCCGTCAGGGGAACCAACGAACGGAACCCACAAACGAAAACCATAGCTTCCCATTTGCATTATTATTGATTTCAGTGGTAACGCTTCTGTTGATAATGGTTTCCGTTTGTCTCCGTTCCGTAAGGCTTCAGTTTTTTTTACAGAGTCAATGGCGTAGTCGACTGCGTTATTCATTCCGTCAAGAAAATGGAAACAGGAACGGAGACAAATGGAAACCATTAGCAACGGAAACATTACTATTGAAATTAATAATAATGCTAATGGGAAGCTATGGTTTCCGTTTGTGGGTTCCCCTGACGGAAAGGTCTGAAGGAACCCATGAACGGAACCCCAACGCAAATGTGAACGACGCCTAACATACCCCAGCGCTAAAAGGGGGTAAAGGAGAAACTAAAATTGGGTTCTGAGGCCCCATGTGACATCATCATCAGGCCATATTCCCCATGCCAATATTTTGGGCTTGATACTATGGACTCCTTAACACACAATTATGAAATGACCACAGTCTGTATGTAATAAGCTTCTATCGGCCAAGTGTAAGGTCGGTGCTACGAGTCCTTCCAATGTTTAAGCTTGGACTTAGATTCCCAAAACCAAGGAGTGATGAAAACCCATTAAACTGCATTTAAAAGAAACCCAATCTCATTCAATCACTGATGGAAACAGCGCTGGCCATATTAAATACTAATGGAAATGTATTTTAAAATTCCATCATTTTCAGAATGCGTCTAATCCCATCAAGGTTTTGGCGAGATTTATAGTAAATATTTAGCAGGAACACTGTTGGGAGCTGAGAAAATGTAACTATTAACAAGGAGGAACGTAGGAAACAGACTTCACACTTTTCAACCCAACAATGAGTCATAATTTACTGTGATAAATGCAGATCTTATTAACTTGGGCCTGGAATGCAGCATTAAAGTATGACTCAATGTTTTGCGATCCCTCTGCGATCGCCCGTCTTGCTATTTTTTCACCAAATATCATTTTTGCACGAACTATGAACTAAAGTCCATGACATAATAGAGAGACCGATGGGGTCTGTTATACCGGGATAACACTGTGCGGAATAAAGTCATTATAAAGTATGAGGTCAGCCTTGTTATTGGAAGATTTCCTGTTGAGGGGGAGAGTATGACCCGTTAAGGAATGACTCTAATAATAATATATTGTAAGTCTCTTATATTTTGTATTAAAGAGGACCAGGTTTCCTAACATCTGTTTTATTAAATACTTGTATTCCCCATGAAGTACACAATTCTGGAGCAACTTTTATTACAACTCAAATCTGTGCAATTCCTCTGTTATTCCTCCTGGAAATTTAAGGGTATGTTCACACGGCTTATTTACGGACGTAATTTGGGCGTTTTCCGCCTCGATTTATGTCCGAAAATGCGGCTCGATAGCGTCTGCAAACATCTGCCCATTCATTTGAATGGGTCTTACGATGTTCTGTTCCGACAGTCATTTTTTTTACGCCCCGTTGTCAAACGGCGGGGAGTAAATAGACGCCTGCGTCAAAGAAGTGCCTGTCACTTCTTCAGACGTTAAATGGAGCCATTTTCCATTGACTCCATGGAAAAACAGCTCCATTTACGTCCGTAATTGACGCAGCGAAAAAGCGCCTGAACATGCCATTACGCCTGAAATTACGGAGCTGTTTTCTCCTGAAAACAGCCCCGTAATTTCAGCCGTAACGGACGCTGCCGTGTGAACATACCCTAAGAATAAATTGTCACCATTCCCCTTGTCAATAGGGTGTGTCCCTGCAGATTTTCAGGGTATGGCCACACAGAGCGGCCCTAACCCGGCCCGACGCGGCCAATGACTGCACCAACATCATGTTCGGCGCGGCTGTTAAATAGCCTGTTTTTTTTAGTTTTTTTTTATTATTTTCATTAAATAACATACAAAAGATAATAGATTTTTCATCATGTGTATAGATAGCCTGTTAATGGCCGTGCGTTATTGCGGGTAAAACGGCCCTTTAGCTGCAAAATCGAGCGGCCACAAAGGGTGTGTTAATTAATGGCCGCCTGATTTTTCCGGTAAAGGGCTGTTTTACCCACAATAACACGCGGCCATTAACCAATGATTTGTAATCATTTGACAGCCACACCGAACATAGTGTTGGCACGGATGTTGGTCGTGTCACGGCTGGGTCAGGGCTGCTACGTGTGGCCTTACCCTGACACTGTCAAAACTGATCGGGCAGTATCAGACTGGAGGGACATGTCTCATTGGCAGGGGGAATGGTTACGCTCAGTTGATTATTTACTCGTACATTTCTAGGAGGAATAACAGAGGAACGGTGCAGAGTTCTAAGAAAAGATGATCCGTGTTTTTATTAAAAGATACAAGAGCAATTTAATCCTTCGTGAGTTTTTCAATATGAATTTATTTTTTGAGTAAAAATAGTGTGGGTGAGTATTTTTATTCTAATGCTGTGGTGGGCACTTGTGAAATCTTTGTCCGGGCCGATAATGTGTTAAAACAGCCATGATCATGTGTTAGGTCCTATACCAGGGGCCAGCAATCTTCAACACTCCAGCTGTTGGGAACTACAACTCCCAGCATGCCCTGATGAAGTTGTAGTTGCTAACCCCTGCCCTATATTATGTGTATTTAGAACTGCGGATTTCAGAGCCCCAGGAATTGTTATTATGATAGGATTTTTTTTCCCCTCTTTTTCTGCTTTTTTTGATCATTATCTCTATTACCTATAAGATAAGGTCTGTGCATTGTAGACACAGGAAGATGGATTTAAAAAAGGAAGCAAAAAGAGAAAAAAAACAAAGCATTACCTCTTGTGTGTTATGTCAGTCCTGCCGTCATTAGGTAGTTGGAACATTTTCAAACAGATATCCCCCCTTGGGATGCCCGAACACTTTGGCAGTCTAGCACAGGCCTCGATTTACTTGATGAATTCGTTGTGACAGGAGAGTATAAAGGAGGGCCCTGGTTTGGTATCGGAAAACGGGAAATTATCTGGCAAAGTTGTCAAAGATAATTAACGCTCCTATTCTGTGAGACTGTGCAGCGTGACATAAGGAAGTTGTTCAGAAGAACGTGTCAACTTTGTGACAGGATTTGGTGTTGATCAGATAAGCGCTTTCTTTGTATTTTGCTTTATTGTGTGAAATGATCCATTAGCTCCGTGTATGAATCCGATATATTCCGGCATTTAAGAGTTTAGAAACAAAGCATGAATGTGGAGGCCTTATTTTTAGGGAAAAAGGAACACAGAGACAGTTCATTATACACTGTATGGCACATAACGGGGTAGTTGGTGTTAACATGTCTAGCCACAACTGGCATCAATTTTGAAAGATAATTATACCATTTTCCAATATACTTTCTGAATTATTTCCTCACAGTTTTCAAGATCTCTGCTTGTTGTTATTTAGTAGGAATATTCATTATTTACTTCCAGTGGGTAAATTCTGTCCATGGTCATGTGACAGACACACAGGTGCTGGGATCGTTAGAAGACACAGCTCTGATACACATACACTTCTTGCACACGACTCAGTTCGGGCCGTGAAAAACGGTCCATGTGTTGGCCAGATTTCCCAACCACGGTACAGGTGAACGGGACTCCTGGCATCATACACATTTTATGATGCTGGGAGTCTCTGACTCCCCACGGAAATCTGCTGTTCCGTACTGAACAAAATGAAACAGTACGGAAAAGCAGTTCCACGGGAAGGCAGGGACTCCTAGCATCATAAAATGTCTATGATGCCAGAAGTTCCGTTCACCTGTACCGCGATTGGGCCGGCCAACACACGAACCGTTTTTCACGGTCCGAACTTGGTCGAGTGTAAGAGGTGTTACTGTAACTGATCATCACACAAGTGCATTGCTCTTTACAAATGACCAGGAAGGGGGAGGATGGCGCGGACTCACCGGCTGAGCGTGCTCCAAATTATATGCACGTCGGCTATATAATACAGCTGACACTACGCAGTAACTAGCGGGATCCTACTCGTTTAAGCCCTTAGAAGCCGCGGTCAATTGCAACCGCAGCATCTAAGCCGTTAGAAAGACAGGAGTGGCCCCCTCCAACGTCCCATCTGCCCCTCCGTGACGCGATCACGGTGTGCTGATGGTTGTCATGGCAGCCTGGGGGCCTAATAAAGGCCCTCAGGTCTGCCATCTTCGTACTCCTATTAAGCCCTGTCAGAGGAATTAATACAGGAAGTACATTAGAAAATTGTATAAGTTTTATTATACAACAAATAACATTAATTTGATTAAGTCAACCAACCCCTAAAGTTAACGGGCTCTTTGAGCACGGAAGTTTCTGGAGAATTTCTTTGAAGTGTGGATAAGGTATGGGTGGCTGGGTCAGGGACCAAGGGGCTGGGGTAATAAGGCCTGCTCGAGTACGGAAGCCATTTTTTATTTGATACATTCCTCAATGACATGAAATAGCTGTTATATAATACAATGAAGAATCTCCAGACTACAGTGGGGTCATATTTGTGTGTATGAGCAGACTGAATGGCTGTTATCAAGGTTTAGATATGGAAATTATGTCACAAATGGCCCGATGCAAAACGTGTGACAGGCTCCCCCCCCCCCCAACTATCATGCGTCATTTGTAGCATTGGTCTCCTCACATGGGCAGATGGACCTTTTGAGCCACTGACTCTAGGGCCATCTTTTAACTGCAACCTATGTGCCCCCTATTGTTAAGCCCTTGTGATACGACCCTTCCAGTTGTCTCTTGTCTTTCTTTGAGGACTACTATGTTCATATAAAGAATTGTTCTTACTGATGGGTATGTTTATTCACCAGTTTGCTCCATTTTCGTGACTAGTGTAGATCACCTGGGGAAACAAAAAACAAAATATATGTATCTAGTCTAGTTATTATTCTAAGAATATATCTTGGGGCTAGAAACTAAGAAATCCAAAATAAATGGGTCATAGACTTTAGCTGATAATTACTGGTTGCAATAAAGCTATTATATAGGGTGAGTCAAAAGTCAAGGACCACCCAAATATCTGTCACTGTCAGATGCTTGTAGTTTGATTCATTCTATCATTGACTTCATCTGTTGGACCAATGGATGTACCTATGACTTATGTTACCATAACCGCCCGCCATTTCCAAAGCCTTATTGAATTTAACATGTTTAAATGGCCCTGTAGTATTATAGGGGTGTTCCAGCCTCTAACATTTTTTCACCTATCCACTGGATTGGTGAAAAATGCTAGATTGGTGGGGGTCTGACAGCTGCGTCTCCCACCGTTTGCCACAACAGGGAACCCTAGTCCCCCGATCTCCCTAGATGCAAGGCGTAGGCTAGAAGCAGTGTAAATGGAGCGGAGGCCGGGCATGCGCAGTGCCACGCTATTCAAAGTCTATAGGGCTGACGGAAACAGTGGATAGATGAAAAATGTTGGCGTCTGGGATACCCCTTTTATAATTATAGGAAAGATAGCAATAAAACCTGTGCAAACAATTACCATGAGGTCTAAGCTGCAAAGGTAATTGCTAGCAGTACCACCATATTATACTACTGATATCACCAAGGATCAATTCCATTTCCGGGAGTTGTCCAAAAAAATAAAATAAAAATAGTTCCACTGTTTTCTCAGAAACAGCGCCACTCTTGTCCATGGGCTGTGTCTGGTATTGCAGCTCAGCTCTATTAAGTTGAAGAAGCAGTGATGTAACTATTGGGCATGTAGAGGTTGCCTAAAGGATTCTAATGACCAATCTGCCGAGGATAGTTGTGGAGGACCGAGGTATTGATTTTGCATCAATGCCAAGGAGCTTTGAGCTACTCTTCTGTAAAGTACTTCACTGTTACAAGTTTGAGTAGAATTGTTGTTTGCCATACAGTAAAATGGAATTCATCATTGGCAAAATCACCCACCATGATCAGTGTCCGACTGAAGTACCTTAGGACTAACAGAGGGAATGATTCTGAGGGCCCACCACCAAGCGATACAGAAGGAGCGCCTGTCCGCTTTTAATTGTATTGTACACTAGGCTGTTATCTCTGCACACAGGCCATTTCAGCAATAAGAATTAAAGGTGTTGTCCAGGCTCGGGGCTTTTAAATACTGATGACCTATCCACAGTATAGCTCATAAGTATATGATCGTGGGGGTCCGAAACCCAGACCCCGCACCAATCAGCCATTCCGGATGCCTCAGGGCGCTGGAAGCTGTGCAGGTGGGTCCCGGAAGCAGATGTTCCGACCACTGTTTAGCAGCCGTGCTGCAGCTGTGCTCCAATTACAGTGAATAGGAGCAGAGTTGCAGTAACCCAGTACGGCCACTATACAATGTAGGGAGCTTTCGGCTTCCAGCACCGACCCTGCATAGCTTCCAGCACCCGGAAGGTCTGATCAGTGCAGGGTACGGGTGTCCTGTGGATAGGTCGTCAGTATAAAAAAATACCCCCAACCTGGACAACCCATTTAATAGGCAATTTGTGCAACCCCACATGCTCTTGGTGGGACACATTAGAAAGTCAGAGGATGGGCCCACTAGAGGATCCTCTGGTGAACCAGTCTAACCTTGCCCATGAATAATCTCACTTTCTAGGAATTTCACTATACTTCATGGTGTCCAGTCCACCATAGAGAAACATTCATTTCCCAAAATAAAAACCCCAAATGATTGATCACTGGCAATGGTAACCGCACCACTAGATTTTGTTCGCGCAGCCCAAAACTGATCTCCAAAATAAATTGAATGTCAATCTGCAGCTAAGAATTATTTTATTCACATTTTGACAAATTACGCTTGTTATATCATTCCGAGCACGTTACGCAGAATATAGACAACATTGCCTTCTGTGGAATAAAATGTCTACACTGATATGTTGTTACAGGAACGTGAATTCATATAGAAGAACCGTGTGTGGATTTCCACGGTCTGGAAGGAATTCCAACGCTGGGAACAGGTGAGAGGCTTTGGTGTCATAATCATTGACCATCATCACTCCTGTCACAAACCCTTCATTATAAAACCTGAGATGCACTGTGCTTTTCTATTCCTTTCAATGTTTCCATTAAAACCTGGCCTTAGATGTGCGCATTTCATCCGTACCCTCCATCTGACAGGCTCTGCCACATCGGCTCTCGTCACGGTGTCTGCCAGTCCTGACAGATGCACATTGTTGATCTATGTATCCTTTCATAAATGACAATTTGAAGGTGTCATTTTTGGTTGAGTTTAATAAATACTCCCAGCAGACAGAAACTCTTAGCTCAATATCTCAGCCTACCGCTAGGATTTTCCTGCCCAGTTTTACATTTTAACAAGAATTCCAATAAGCTACCACCCACGTTTTATGGGAACCTGATTTTCTATGTTTGTACCTGAACTTAGAGTGAACTGCAGATGCCCACTCCTCTTTGGAAAGAATGTGCCTTAATTTCCTGGCTCCTAGATTTTCCATCTTATTTTCGGGCTTGATAAATGCATTCTACAACACTACCAGTTTGCTCAAACCTTAAATACTTTTCCGAACAGTCTGGGGCAAAGGGATTTCTTGTCCCTGAAAGTTAACAATGTACTTTATGATACAAACTATTGAATTTGTACTGTACCTTAAAGGCGGTTGTCCGGTCACGGGGCAGTTTTTCATAGTGATGACCTTTCCACAGGATGGGTCATCAGTATATGATTGGTGGGTGTCCAACACCCGGACCCCGCACCGATCAGCTACTCCCTCTGCCTCCGGGCACCTGCTGTTATGCAGTGGTCGGTGTCGGAAGTCGATGGCTCCATACACTATATAGCGGCCGTGCTGAAGTACTGTAACTCTGCTTCTAGAATGGCTGCTATATTGTAAATGGAGCCATCTGCTTCTGGCATGGACAACCAGGGCCTGGAGGGAGCTGGAACAGCTGATCAGTGCGGGGTCCGGTTGTTGGACCCCCACCGATCAAATACTGATGACCTATTCTGTGTATAGGCCATTAGTATGAAAAACTACCCCATACCCGGACAACCACTTTAATGTAGACCAGTCGAGGGCAGGACAAGCTCTCTTGGTGCCCAGGGCAAGGTTCATGTGCCACCCCCAGTCTGTGAATGATAGACAATCATTCATTAAATTGCCCCCTGGCACACTAAAGGAAAGCGCTCATTGGACCTAAGCTCCCACAGCATTATCAGCAGCTTGGTCACAATGTCCAATTGGTTGTATGAAGAAATTTATAAGCAGAAGATTTTTGTAATACGTAAATTGCGCCCCCTACCTCAATGGCGCCCTACTACGCCAACATCTTGCCCCAGCCTTGAGACTAGTGGTCTCCAAACTGTGTCTCTCTGACTAATGATAAACTACAACTCCCACAGTTGGAGAGCCATAGGTTGGGGACCACTGCTGTAGACTAATAGCATTGGAAGAGAGGTGGTCACTGTGAAGTCTTCTTGGCTATCCATAGTTTCTATACAGAATATGGCAGTGATCTCCAACCAGTGGCTCTCCAGCTGTTTCAAAACCACAACCCCCAGCATGCCTTGAGGACGCATGTTTGTCAGGGCATTCTGGGTGTTGTAGTTCTGTAACAGGTAGAGCGCCACTGTTTCAAGATCACTGGCATAGGACATACAAAAGATCATGTGACCAGTCAAGATGCAATTTAACATTTTATAACGTTTGTATCTTGAAGTATTTCGAACTCTTTCATAGGTTGATGAAGTAATAGTGTAAGTATAGAACCTGAGGAGCTTTTAAAGTTCACTTGAGGACCTGCAATATCAACCCCAAAGAACTCATATGAGTATCCTCAAGTATACATTCTTACTGTATGAATTTAAATGAAGCCAATGGGAGCATTTCTTAAAGGTGCACTAAACCGACTTACCTATTTGCCGTATTGAAAGTCTGAAATCTTGACATGTGGTGGATAAGCACCTAGTCCTGTTCATGATCTTCCAGAGTGTTGGAAATGGTGAGGCTTAAAGTGATTGTCCATGATCAAAGAAAAAGGATCTGATATTTTCCCAGAAACAGCACCACATTTGTCCATTTGTCGGTACTGCTACTCAACCCCGATCACTGTACGGCTGTATGAAATTGGAGGCATACGAAGGTACAGTATGGGCAAAAAGATTCCTGGTTTTGCCTTGGAACTTGTATCGGGCCCTTATATGGTTGTGTATGAGGCCTTAAAGGGGTTTTCCACTACCGGACAACTAATGACCTATCCATCGTGTCTGACACCTGGACCACGCACTGATCGGCTAACCCGGCTGCCTCCGGGCACCAGACGCCAATGCCGGAAACAGATGCCTCCAGTCACGGAATAGTGGCCGGGCTGCTGTACTCCAGCTCTGCTCTATTTCAAGTGAATAGGAGCAGAGCTGCAGTTCTGCAGCACGGCCGCTATGCAATGTACGGAGCCAACTGCTTCCGGCTCCGTACACTGCATAGTGTGCAATGACATCCGGTGCCCACAGGCAGCGGGAGCAGCTGATCGGTGCGGGGTCCGGGTAGCGATTCTTACCGATTCGTTCAGGGTTGTACAATCTGTATTTTACCCTGTATATTATTGTTTAAATATTTGTAATTGCGATCAAGAGACACAATAAAGCGCCTACTCATTTTTACACTTGCAAATTTATTGCCGACGAATGCTAATATTTTTGTCAGCAATAAAGATGTGATCACCGATACACAAACGAAAGATTGATGATCGTTCGATCGCTGACCGTGTTTTCACCAGCTCGGATTGTGCACTTTTGCTCCATCGAGCGATTTTTCTGGTGAGAATCAACACATCTAAAAGGGCCTTATGTCTCTATCTTTCCTTCCCCGCTTCTCTCCTTCTCCTCCACCTGTAGCTTTTTTTTTTTCTATCGGACTCTCTTGTACACTTTTGAATTTCCTCCAATATTAGAGAAAGAAATTTATTTAAAGAGTTTTCCCTTACTATTTTTGTCTTTTTTTAAATGAAGTTAGATGTTTTTTCACTTCATATTCCTCTTTACTATGATCTTGCATTTTTACCTGTTATTAAAAAAACATAATCCAGACATCTCTCCCTGCAATTGGATAATCTTGGTTTGTTCCTTATTGCAGAATGTGTTCTACAACTTTATTTTATTTGCGACCATATTATTGTGCAACTTGGCACCAGTTCCATCTCATGGGAAGATATTGGTATGCATTATTTTTTTATGGACCCATAAAATGGCCATGAATATTAATTCTTCATACCATTGCTTTAATCATTGCTTCCGTGGCACAGTAACAGTATTTATCTAGCTGCTTGTAATGGGGACCCACAAGGCAGTGCACTTTCAACCCCCTTAAGGACTGATCATATTTTGGCATTAAGGACCACAGGATTTTTTTCATTTTTTTTTTTTATTACTTCATTCCATGAGTCATAACTTTTTTTTCCCTACATTGATGCATAAGCTGGTTTGCTTTTTGGGGGGTACATATAACTTATTGATTTACTTTTATTAACTTTTCATGGGGTGAATAGTAAAAAAAAAACAGCAATTTCGGCATTGTTTTTTTTAATTTTTATTTTAATCTACACAGTTCATCATGTGGCATAAATAATGAGTGACCTTTATTCTATAAGTTGTTTTTTTTTGTTGTTTTTTCTGTTTTCCTACTTTCTGCACAATAAAAACCGTATTTATCTGTTGACAGCCATTTGAGGGCTTGATATTTGTGGGACAAGTCTTTTTTTTAATACCACCGTTTTGGGGTACACAGGACTTATTGATTACGTTTTATTATTTAAAAAAAAAAAAAAGCTATTCTGTCGTTTGTGTTTTTTTATTTTTTTATTAAGTTGTTCACCGTGCGGTTAAAATAACATAAAATTCATTACAGGGGCCGTTAAAATTGCAGCAATACCGAATATGTAAAGGATTTTTTTTTTTTTTTTTTTTATGGTTTTATCTTTTTTTCTCCAAACCCTTTATTTTAAAATAATTTTTCTTTCTTCTCCAAACCCTTTTTTCGTCTAAGCTTTATTTAACTTTATTTAATTATAATTTTAGTCCTGCAAGCGGACATTACAGTGCGATCGCTTGATCACTACTCTAAGGCCGGGTTCCCACGTAGCGTAAACGCTGCAGAATGTCCGGAACGGAATTCTGTGCGGAAATTCCTCCGCATTTACAGTAGCAGCAAAGTGGATGAGATATAGAAAATCTCATGCCCGCGCTGCGGGAAAAAACCGCAGAGTAAATGTTAATAAATTGACCTGCGGTGCAGAATTTAAATCCACAGCATGTCAATTTATGTTGCGTTTTAGTTGATTTTCCATTGTGGGTTTTCCCCATTGAATTCAATGGGGATTCAAATCTCGCAACAGAAAGCCAAGTGCTGCGACTATTGCGGCGTATTCACAGTGATTAAGCCGCAGAAATCACAACTACAGAAAAAGAAAAAAAAATGCTTACCCAGAAGTCTGCGTTTCTTCTTCCAGTCCGGCCTCCTGGGATGATGTTGCCTCCCATGTCATCACTGCAGCCAATCACAGGCTGTAGCGGTCACATGGGCTGCAGCGCCATCCAGGTAGGCCGGACCGGACTGCACAGGAGGGACGCGTCGCCATAAGAACGGCCTAGGTAAGTATGAATGTTTTTTACCGCTACTTTCCGTACTTACGCAGCGTATCCGACCCGCGGAAACCTGGCCAATTGCTTTGGTATATCCCACAAACCACAGCATTATAACCTGTTAGTAATAAACCTATTAGACAAATAGCCATGACAGGCCCCCAGATGAAATAGCAACCCATTGCCTCCTAGTGCTCACGTTGTGGGGGACCAATGGAGTGGCAGAGGGAGCCCTCTTCCCCTGTAAAAACTTAGCTGCCACGATGGCTATTGACCACGACATCTAAGGGGTTAAATAGCCAGGATCGGCGTTTATATTTGTAGTTTGATCCTGCAGTCATGTGTGACTCCACTCCCTCTGCCCCATCTTCTAGGTTAGAAAGATGAAGATGGGAGAAGGTGAGATGACTGCAGAATCCGACCATGCCGGATTTTTTACGTTTCTATAGTAGCTTTATATACATAATAATAATAATAGGATATTTTTAGCCACTGGCAAATTTTCTTCATTTTTTTATTGCAAATTAAATACACCCTGTTGCTTCTGTCTATAAATTGGCGGAGTCCATTGACTAGGTTTGAGATTTGTACTCGATCTCGCTGTGTCCTCATCTCAGGGTAACATCATTTCCCACATTGTTTTTGTTTATTTTAGTTTGCATTAGGCTTTACATTGCCATGATAATTAGATGCCGGCAGGTGTCGAGCGTCTCTGTACATGTACATTAATTAGGTGACGTTAATGACAGAGAAAGAGCCAGTGATGAGTATTCATAGAAAAAAAGGCAAAGAAATACATTGCTGCTGCCCATGGCTATGAATCAATTCTAATTATGTTTTGTTTGATTGGTTATTTTACACAGTATTATACTATTTAGCACTATTCTCCTCTTAATAAATATCACCACAAACCATATTACCCATTGTGCTAATTACCGCTTACCCGAGTGTAGCATAGCTAAGTTTGTCATATATGGCCCAGCCCATCACAATGTATAAGGGCTTGTCCACACGTAACGGAATTGCTGCATATTTTCCGTCCGGAAACGCGCCATTTTCTGCAGTAAAAAAACCGCAGGAAATGGTGCGGGATTTTCCACAGTGGAATGTCTGCTAGTTTTAACGGAAATGCAGAATACATTTTCTGCAGCAATTCTGTTACGTGTGTACAAGACCTTACCTGTTTTTTTTTTTTACATGGGTCTGCCAACATTTTTTATTCATTATTTTAAAGAGTTGTTACTGTGCACAAGCAATGCAGTCCCATATTCAGCTCTGCTACCTCATAAGAGGTGACAGATTCCTATATAATTGATGGCCTGTATCCTTGTATAAAATGGTGCATGACTCAAGAAGGATGATTCCACTACATATGGGCAATGGGCATGAAGAAAACCTTCTTCGGCTTTTGGTCCGTGGTAGTATTTACCTGAGAGTAGTGGTTAACCTTTGAGTTAACAGAGTTGTAGCTAGTATTTCCTTCACCCGGGGCAAACTCGGGACGTTTTTCACGGCACCCTATAGTTTTTACGGACCCATTCACTTCAGTGAGTGAATCATGTCCGTGAAAACGGACCCACTCTCCGATCCATGGAGAGAAAAAACAAGACCTATTTTTCCACCGATCACGGACGGGACTTGGGCGGCACACACAGTCATGTGCAAGAGCCTTTAGACATGCTACTAAATACCCTGGTTAAGGCAAAGTGATTGGTTTGCACCGCCCACTCTGGCACCCAAGGCACATGCCCCTCACACCCTGGCATCAAATTGGCCCTGTTACCAATATGAAATAATCCCAATTTCCTTCCAGTTTAAACTCTTGTATAACCGTCTGCAACTTCAGGACTACCACTAGTTTACATGATGATTATAAATGCGTAACTGCACTACTGCGATTGCATATTAACAAAGCCTGGGGTCCAATTAATCATTACGCCATCAATATCTCATTTGCATAAAACTATTCTCTTTAAAGACTCTATGTATAAGGTGACAGGGTTACCTCATCGATTATGTAAATTCCACATCAAGCTTTACAGAAGCTGTCTGAAGAAATAAAAGGGGCTGTCTGTCGCAGGGAACTCAATATCAGACGCTCCTGGCAAATCCGACTGCAAAACAAAGCGGGAGAAATTATACACCGCTTACATTTTCAAGTAAAGTCAATGGAAAGCAGACAGCTTCATCATGCAAGATGTCTGCTCACAGCCAAGAAGTCTTGGTCCTGTCTGTATATGTCTGCTAAAGACTCGTACAGGTCTCTATAGTTTAGAGAAACATAGGATGCATTTGACTTAAAAGGGTTTTTCCACAAAACACATGTATCCCCTATCCACAGGATAGGGGATACATGTGTGATCGATGGTGGTTCTACTGCAAGGACCCCCAGCGATGGGGAGAACGGGGGTTCGAAAGTTCCTCAAAGTGCTCCAAGAGAATGACGCGCTGGTGGGCATGCTCGACCAGCGCTCCATTCCTTTCTATGGGTCTTCAGGGACCGATGTCTCCGGCAGCTCCATAGAAATCAATGGAGCGCTGGTCAAGCATGCGCACCAGCACGCCACTCTCTTAGAGCACTTTGAGGGACTTTCGGTCCCTCGCTCTTCTCATCGCTGAGGGTCCCAGCAGTCGGACCCCAGTGATTACACATGTATCTCCTATCCTGTGGTTAGGGGATACCTGTGTTTTGTGGGAAAACCCTTTTAAAGGGATTTTCTCATCTTAGACACTATGACATATACACGATAAATGCCTGGTAGGTGGGGGCACAACTTTTTTTTAGATGATGCAGTAGCTTCTGTTGGTGTCCCCCTCCATATGGTGTACTGTCATACAGTGTAAAACTAACATACCATTCAGTGCCTGATTATAAGCGCCATACAGTATGGTGTCCAAATAACACTTCCATAGAGTTACCTAAATAACACTGCTATACACCATATTTTGCATAATAATATTCGGTACAGTGCCAAAGTAGCACCATACGGCACTCAAATGATACCAACATCCAGTGACCAAATAATACAAAACATAGAGTGACTAAATAATAGCCCCATACATAAAATAAGTTAATAACAGTGATATAAAAGCTGCTATACAACGAATATTAAAATTTGTAGTGGTGACAAGTCTCAGTTGCCAGGTCATAGTGTGGTGCCTACTTCAATAGGGGTAAGTCACACACTCATAAAGACAGCCAAGGGTGGGTGTCCACCCCTATTAGGTGAATAGTGGTCCCCCGACATCTAGGCGGATACTGAACGGAAAGGGGGCAGTGAAGTTCTCTCCATTGAAGTGTATATGAGTTATGGAAACAGTTTATTACGCTGTCTCTGGCTTTCCCACCCTGCAGCATTGGTGTCAAGTGGATATGCCATAAATGTCTAAGGGGGCATAACCCCTTTAATGTATATCTGGATCAGAGCTGAGATTGTCATTCCATAAAGCTCAAGTCAATTTTATAGAGCGACAATCAAACTAAATAAAGTATCTTTAAAGGGTAACTAAACTTTCAAATAACTTCGGACATGTCATAGTGACATGTCAGAAGTTTTGATCGGTGGGGGTCCGAGCATTGAGACCCCCACCGATCGCTAAAGCGAAGCTGCAGAAGCGCTCGGCTGAGCGCTCAGCCCCTTTGTTTCTGATCGGCTTTTTTCGGAAAGTCTATGAGCCAGTACAACAACTCCTCGGCTTTCCGAGAAAAGCCGATCAGAAACTAAGCGGCTCAGCGTTCGGCCAAGCACTTCTGCTGCTTTGTTTTCGCAATCGGTTAGTGGTCTTAGTGCTCGGACCCCCACCGATAAAAACTTCCGACATGTCACTATGACATATCAGAAGTTTTTTTAAAGTTTAGTTACCCTTCAAGTTCTGACCGAGAAGGATCATGTGATCCGCTCCATGGCACTGTCAAGAAGGTGTTGAAATGGCCATTTGCTGTTTATCTAACATACATCCTGAATAATAATCCTGAATCGTTTTGGTACTGACCAGAGATTTATTTTCCTTGGGATCTCAGACAGGTCACTGATATGGAAACTCAGATCTTGGCCCTGTTGTTTTAGGCATCAATAGAGTCCAGCTCACATATCTCCACCAATAATATCTTATGTCACATCTCAAAATAATAGAATTCCCCTTTAAGTAGTATCTGTCAAAATATTATGAGATATTATCAATGTTACATTACCAAAGGTTTCATTTAAACGAGGTCTCTTACTTTTTTTGTGTCCTGTTGAGCTGTTTTTCGGTAAGTTTCACCAAGGAGTGAATGAGTCTAAGGGGTGTGTCTATCCTGGAATGAATCTAAAGGCTGGAGCTTCAGAGAGTTCTTAGACCAATCATGTTCGCTGTTGCTCAGCACTGAATATGAAGTCACATGACAAACCAATCAGCTATCAGCATGACGAGGAAGCTGCTAAGCTTTATAGTCTTAGAGGTCTTGGCAGGGTTGGAGCCCCTAATGAATATTCACGAGCAGCCAATTTGATTAAGAAATACTGGTGAAATTTACAAGAAACACAGTATAAGTTAACCCTTACATTGAACATTTTGTTGACATTTGAAAGAGTTGTCCCCTTTGGACAATCCCTTTTGGTTAGAAGGGTCTCCTGACAATAAACTGATCATAGGGTGCCCAGCTGCTGGGACACCCAGCGATCAGCTGTAATTTACTGAGGAACCCGGCATCAATTCACCTGCAGCGCCACTACAGGGAAATTTAAGCATTACACAATGCCAATTAAAATAAATAGGCTGTCTATGTAATATAACATGAAGGGGCCGCCAAAGTAAAAGACACTGGTTTTTTTTTAGCCAATCACCTCTCTGGCTAATAAATGAGAATCTTTAATGGGGTCACTTAGAATTCCCTAATACGGTGTATTAAAATGTGTTTTTATAATCCAGGCAACCCTTTATTTTCCACATTAAACAGCCCTTATAAGACATCCTGAGCCTCATGTAATTGTATTGTATTACAGCAGATAAAGTGGCATCAGGCAGGTGTAACCTGGGCCATCTCTGGACTGGCAAAAATCTCTTCAATACAATCAATATGAAAAGGTATGACGAATGAATATATAATATGACGGTAAATAAGCGAAACACATTACGACTGATTCTATATCAAGCCACCGGACAGCACAATGGGCAGTTTTAACATTCTAGGTAGGATGTGCTTGCAGCTGCTTATTACAGATATATGCTAATTATATGCAAATGCTCTATTATGCAGATGTGCGAAACCTCACCCTGTGCACCAATTAAAATAAGGACTCAGTAAATAAAGAGCAGCTCATTAAGCTTGTTAGGATATCGGTTTGCTGTGGGGTTTTTTAAGACTGTGCTTAAGTACGGGAGAAAATGTTGTCCTTGAGTCACCACAACTGCGAGAAGTAAAATAAACCTATGAAATTACATTAATTCAAGCTGTTATTGGGTGTAGTATGATGGTCATCATTCTAAGATGGGTTATCCAGATGGGACCCCTTTAATTTATATGAGGTTGCCTTCTTCTCCCTGGGTAATTGTGACAACTGCTCGCAATCCATTACAATGGATATGTTGATTTAAAGGGCTTGTCGTCAATGATCGGCGGGTGTCCGAACACAGTGACCCCAGCTATGACCCCAAGTTCAAAATTTTTAGGTCATTTAGTGGGTATATTAGATATCACTTATATTGTTGTTTTTTTTTATAGGTCTTCCTATTGTTTCACTAATATAAAGAGCTCTAAGTTAACTAGTAGTAACAGTAATAGTAGTCACAGTTCCACCCCTTTTTTGGTAGCCCCAGTTAATAGTAATATGATTTTCTTCTAAGCAACCATTCAGTCTGGTGATATTGGATGTGCCAGAATATCACACGATCATTGGTTTTCTATTAGACTGCAGGGAAACCTACAACATTGCTTTAAAACATCTGAGGCCTCATGCACACGACCGTAGCCATGTGCACGGTTGTTATTTTCGGGTCGGGCGGCCGGCCACGGAGTGTCAGCCGCGAGCCGCCCGCAAATCGCGGGCTGTGCACATGGCCGCAGCCATTATTTTCAATGAGCCCGGACCGCAGAACACGGCCGTAATAAGACTTGCCCGTTCTTTCTACGGTTCGGGCTCCGGGGCCATGCACGGATCATAGAAACCACGGTCGTTTGCATGGCCCCATAGGAATGAATGGGGCCGCAATTCTCCCGTGGATTTTCTGGGGAATTGCGGCCGCAAAAGCATGTTAATGTACATGTGGCCTTAATCTACAAAGGCCCCTAAAGAATTTCAAGATACTCAGCTGCCCAATCAATGTACTTAGATGGTTCCAGCTATTAGGCAGCGCATATCTGTTAATACATTTACCATGCCATAACAGTGGTTTCTAATGGGGAAATTCACTTCATTGTGTTAGGCTTCGTTCACATCTGCGTCTGGACTCCGTTCATGGGTTCCATCGGAGCTTTCCGTCAGGGGAACCCTTGAGCGGAATCCAACCTAAAACATCACCATTGATTTCAATGGTGACGGATCCGGTGCTAATGGTTTCCGTTTGTCCCCGTTGTGTAAGGGTAAATTATAATTTCAGCTCGTCTACATCGGTAAATGTGCAAGCGCGTGCGTGCGTTCATGTGTGTGTGTTTTAATATAAAAAGTAAAGCTAAACATATCGTAATATTATTTAACTATATAGATGCAGCAGAGCCAGATTTGATTATTTCTATATAGTCGTAACTTACTAAGATCTGATAGTAGAAGTTTTACTATGAAGAACCATTGACAACACATTGTGATTTTGATGATACATCACATATTGGAAGTATAATTTGTTGCATTGAAGCAGACCTCTGTAAAACCGCTTTGTGATATTACAGTGGGTTGTGCCAAATGACAAACTCAGCTCTTCTATGTTAGCAACCCCAGCTCTACTACATCAGTGAATATCTACGCTACGAGAAACCATTACATTAGTCACACGGATCTCAATGATATCATCTTGTTTGCTACTTACAGTCAACAATGCTGTATAAACTGGATTTTTTTTGCCCTGGAGCCAATGTAAGGGAACACTATAAATCATTTCTGTACCAAAGCCTTTCTGTGTTTGTAAATATGCTGTAAATTACTCTCACCGTCAAGGCGAGACTAGACAGAGATTGTTGTGGGCACTAATGATTCCCAGGGAGCATCTCCACAAAGAATGCACCAGTGACCGACTCTCGGAGACTCAGCTTTTTTTCTCCGGAGTGGCAGCATATGTATGAGTAGCAGAAAGTTTACTATCGGAACGGAGGGATATTATATTTTTTTACTATTATTGAGGTCAACTCAATATTTCAGACTCCGAAATGAAAAATTACAGAATAGAATGCAGACTCCAAAAATGAAAAAGAAAAAAAAAAAAAACCTGAAACGCCTGAGGGTAAATTTGAGTTGCCCATAGCTCCCCAGGGGCAGGTCTAAACTGTATGCAGAGCTATTTGTGTGTAATTCAGTCAAATTCTAATTGTAGCATTCATTAAACCGGGGCTATTCCCATGCCAACGTTCCAATCCCAAATCTTGCATAATGGTCCTAGAATTTAGGTCATACGCATTTAACCCCTCAGGTGCTCAAGGAAAAGGGTGTCTGCAAAACCCTTCACGAATTGCTTTTTAGTGATGATGGGGTTAAATGTCGCCTGGATGAAAGACCGAATGCAATGTATGCAGTCCCTAATTACAATGTCAACGTGTATATGTATATATATGTATATATATATATATATATATATATATATATATATATATATATATATATATTCGATTTTCTCATATTCTTTGTGTTTCAGGAGCATTCATTTTCAAGATCTCTGCTTGCTATAAGTGAATGGAAACAGTCATTGTTTACCTTTGGAGGCTGAAAACTTGTCATGATCATGTGTTGATCACACTAGTGAATTGGAAGCTCTGATCCAGTCAAACTGGTCGTCTGGTGCAGAAAACCAATTTTATAGCAGCTTATTAGGGAATTCTGAGTTATTAGAGGGAAGGGTCGCTAGTTTTGGACCTGCGTCAATTAGCTGGAACAGAGGGTAGCTATGAAGTGCATCTCTCTTTGTTCATTACTATGGGTATTATGTAATGCTTCATTTCCCCTGTGGTGGCGCTGCAGTGGAATTGTATACTTACCGCTCGGTTCACCCAAAAATAACAGTTGATCGCTGGGAGTCCCAGCAGTGGAATAGACTGTGATCATCATCTTATTTTTGGGTGATCTTTTTAGCAAAAGGGATTGTAAAAAGCAAACACCTGTGTCAGCAGGACATGATAAGATTGATTTCCAGCTTCTAGATGTGGACAAAATTTTTCCAGCAAGCAGAGATCTTAATAAGTGTAAGGGATTAATAAACCAACCTTTGTGTACATCACTGCAGAATATGTCACAGTAACGGAAATAAATAATATGTAGCTAAAGGGTAACTTCCCTTCACAGAGGTAAAAGACAACAAATGTGGAAAATCTGACCAGGACAGGCAGAGGTGTAACTTGTAGCTCCTGGACCGCAAAACAAAATCTACAACACTTTAAATATTTTTTATTAAAAATTATTTAAACTTTTTAATACAGCTGCATTGTATCCTGTATACAGAGCAGCTGTAACTTGCGCTGAGACCTGAATCCGTCAGATCAGCGGCACTGACGATGTCAGTGAGGATCGAGCTGTTACCGATTACATCTAAGTCCATTAAAAAAAAAAAAAAACGATTTCAAAGGCGTATATAGCCATATAAACCATTGGTGGTAAATTCTACCATGCACTCATTCTTATTACTCCAGCCGACAATTTCAAGATTGAATGACCTTGTGTTCCTCCACATTATCACCTCCACCGCTAGACCATTACTCCACCATGGGCGATGCAGAACCTTATCAGCTCAGTAAATCCAGACCATTCCCATGATGACCACCACCTGCACTCTAATGCTTAACCAAGGCCTGTAGCTGAACTAAAATAATAGGGGTGGGCGGGAGATTCTTCACTGTGGGTCCTATCACCACAAAATGAGGACAAGACCGTCCTATTCTCTCCCTTTTATCCCTTAACTCTCCCCTCACTGTGACATCACTAAAATGACCCATTAATCCTATTGGCTCCATTTCCCTTACTACCAAGGTCGTCATGTCGGTCTCCCCCTAGCTCCGCCCTGAGTCCGCCCTCTCTGAAATGACAATTTTTTTTTGCTACTCTAGATTTATATACTTTTTGGACAATTTCATTTATAGTCTTATTGTGCATCATTAGTGCAAAAATGAGTGAATCATTAAAACGACCCTCCAGTCAAAAGTAAGAATTTTACTATACATTGCAAATATGTAGTCTACAAACCTGGTGCCCTCCTTCTGAACTAAACTGCTATCGCTCCAATCCTCTGTTGTCATCTTCCTAAAATGGCCACAACATTCTGAGACTTTCCTATGCAAATCGTTTTTAGAACGTTTGAGACGCGCTCCTCCTCCACTGCCTTTCAATGAACCAGCACCGATGATGTCATCAGAGCTCTGAGTCATCGGTGCTGGTCCATCGGAGGTCAATGGAGGGGGGGGGTGTTTTAGTCTTCCTGATAACACTCTGTATAGGAAAGAGCAAACACTCGTTCATCAGCTGATTGTATCGTTTTAAATGCCGAAAATATTATATATATCGTTGTCGGCAGCACATTTCCCCGTGTAAATAGGGGAAACATGATAGAAATGTATGGGGACGAGCGATCGTAGTAATGAGTGGTCCTCCCCATACATAGCTCCTTTTGAAGAAGCAAACGAGCGCCGATCAATGAGCTGTCTCGTTGATCGGCACTCGTTTACACGGCCCCCGTCGGGAGACTCTGGTGGTAACTTTGGAAAGATGACAATGGGTGACTTAACAGTGGCAAGATCGTCCAGAAGGAGGGCACTAGGTATGGATTTGCGAAGTATATTTAACTCTTTATTTTTGACTGGAGGGTGGCTTTAAACTAATGAATTAAAAAAATACATGCTTGAATAACTGGTTCCCGACAGCTGGTTGTATTTTTACGGCCAGTGGTCAGGGTCCTTAAAACCCGAGCCATAGACTTTTTACGGCTCGGGTTTTAACTTGCTGCCCGCGCGATCGGGCAGCTGAATGTCGGGTCTCCGGCTGTCAGTGACTGCTTCGCTGCTTCTGTCTTCTCTGATGTCTTTTTACACAGCGCTCAATGAACGCTGTGTATAGGAATAAAGACAGCAGCAGCGGCGCTGTCTCTATTCCTCCCGGTGATCATGTGACAGGTCACATGATCGCCGGGTCCCGTTAGTGACAGACTGCTGCTGGGTCTTACAAGACCCAGCACAGCCCTATTAGTGACAATCGTCACTATGAGAGGGCTGATTTCCCCTGTAACTGGGGCTGCTGTGCAGCTCCAGTTACAGTGGAAAAGATGGTGTAAAAGAAAGAAAAAATATATATAAAGTTCCCCAAAGGTCTTTTTTGACCTTTGGGGGACAGACCATAGTAATAAAAAAATAATAAAGTAAAGTGCAAAAAAAAATTAAATAATAAATACACATAAAATACCCACCCCCAAAAAAAACGTTCCCCCCGCCAATCATTGTTGTAACGCTAGCGCTGACCCAATTACCCTAATATAGACATGTAATATATTAAAATTTACGGTAGACAATGACGATCACAAATAAAAGGTCTATTTTAGGGTAAAACTGTGTTATTACCCAAAAAAATAGCTGAAACGTAAAAAAGCTTATTTTTTTACTATTATTTTCAAACTTTATGAATAAAAATTCTAAAATCGCAAAAAAGGTGTGTATAAAAATGATAAAAAATGAAACCTGCATTGTCTACGGAAAAAACGTCGCAAAAATCACATCGTTAGCCCAGCAAATAAAAACGTTATAGCCATTTAACTAACACGTGCTAAAAATGGCTAAACGGTGTCTGGTCCTGAAGGCTCAAAATAACCCGGTCCTGAACTGGTTCAATATGGATATTAGCAAATGAACAAATGAAATGAATAAATGAATGAATGAACAAATTATTTAGTGAATGAATGACAAGAATAATAGGATCACTTTACATTACTATGTATGTATGTTGTATAACTTTTACTCTCCGCATCCACCTATACATATGCAGTATCCCGGTTTGACTTTGAAGGTGATCATTTAACCTTCCCTGACTTATCCGACCTGTTCGTATATCATAAATCCAACGCCAGCTATAATGTACAGATCATGGCCCCTGCTGTGCACCTTCATTCACTGCCACCTACGGTCCAATAATGACATCATAGAAATGCAATTAAAGATTAATAAGGGAGACATATGATACAGCACAAGGATGCGTGTGAGGGATTAACATTGCCGGCCTAGGTCATGAAGATATTCTTAGAGGAATGATATTATTGATGGATGAAAATCTCTGTGTAAATGCCTATTACTTCATATACTGATACTGGATATTCACCATATATATTTATAGGAAACGAAACAATCAGGCAGATGGTGCTGTCATTCAGCAATAAATTTAGCGGTTAAGAAAATGAATGACTTCATATGAATGGGGAGGAAATATGAAGAAGTCTCTAGCTGAATATGCGCAGATTTAAAGGACCAAATAACCTAAAATACCAGTTACTTAATATACAGAAGTTCCGGATAATATCCACTAATACTCTATTATATATGGACTAGCTCCTATACAGCTGGGGACACTTTATATCTCCTGCACAGATGATAATCCGCTATTATTTTCTACTATCCACTGCTTCATAACCAGATTGTTTGGTCAAGAAGATCCATCAATTTTGAGAATTTTGCAATGTTAGGCTGGAATCACACATTGTTGCAGATTTTGGTGCAGATTTTTGAGCCAAAGACAGTGGATCCAGGAGGAAGGAGAAGTTATTAGGCCACATGAAAATGATATGTGGCACAAGCGGATTTGCCGCACAGATTTTCCAGATGCAAATCCGCAACGTAATACAAAGAAAGTGAGATTTTGTCTACACTTTTCAGATATTGTCACGGGAAATTGACTTAAAATTCGCACCATGTTAATTTATGTTGCGTTTCCGTTTCAAAATTGTAGATGACAAGTTTTTTTTGTTTTTTTTAAAAAACACACCAAAATCTGCAGCATAAAATCTGCACCTGTTTCCACATCAGAATGTAAAATCTGCACCTAAAACCTCATTGAAAACCTCAATATCAAGGGCTTGACCACACGTAACAGAATTGCTGAAATTGCTGAATTGCAGCAATTCGGCAGAAACTATCCGAAATTCCGCTGCGGAAAAAACACACCGTTTCTTGCGTTTTTACTGCAGAAAATGGTGTGTATTTTGCAGCAATTTTTTTCAATGCTCAGTGATGGTGACATCGCTGAAAAACTTAGCAATTCAGTCCATTCTCCGCAGCAGAAATTGACAAGTGGTACAAAAAATTTGCACCGCAGGTTAATTAATTTTTTTATGCAACTTGTGGATGAGATTTGTTACATTTCACCCACTTTGTGCTCCTGTATTCTGCGGCGTATTTTCTGTCCACCCTTCCGGACGGAAAAAATGCAGCAATTCTTTTACGTGTGAACAAGCCCTAAGTGTGTATTTTCTTTGCAATATTATCTGTGTTTATCTCGGTTTTGATGCAGATTTTCGGCATCAAATTCCACAATGTGTGCATGTAGTTTAAGTTTTTTCAAAATGTTTGTAGATTTTTTGCAGAAATTTATGTGCAATCTTCAGAAACAGTCCAGTTTAGATGTATGAACTGAAAATCTGTCCTGGTCATGGTGGCATGGCTCATTACAGTTAGGCCTTATTCACACGAACGTGAGCGTTTTGCGCGTTGCAGTTGCGTGTGTCATCAGTATGTGCTGCGTGGCTGCCTGATTTTCACCCATATGCCATGCTTATGACACGCGGTTTTTAAGATTAGAAAAATAAATGAAGGAACTGCTTTTATTTTTTCCTTCATTTCTTTATCTACTGTTGCGCGAATCACGCGCGTCACACAGAAGTGCTTCCGTGTGCCGTGCGCGATTTTCATGTACCTATTGACTTCAATGGGTGCGTGATGCGCGAAAAACGGCCAAGTATAGGACATGTCGTGAGTTTTACACAGCGGACACACGCTGCGTGAAAATCACGGACTGTCTGAACGGCCCCATTCTCTAACATAGGTCCATGCGACGTGCGTGATTTTCACGCGCGTATCACGGACGTAATACACGTTCGTGTGAATAAGGCCTTACAGCACAGTTATCAGAGCTGTGTCTTGTAGCAAGCCGAATATCTGTGTGATCATCACAAGAACCGCTTTACAGCCACTGGAAGTAAACAATGTAGGTTCCCATTCAATGACTACAAGCAGAGGTATTAAAAACCCTTCGGAATTGTTCAAAAAAAGTACACAAATTTTTATTGTACAATAAACAGCAATAATCCTTTATAAGCTATCTTCTTGGAGGTCAGTATGATTTCATTATATGTGGAATGGCTGCATTGGAGCTCTGTATCCCTATTCTAAGTAGCAATTATGATGTCACTTTAAAGAGCTGCATGGCAGAAGTACAACACATGGTCCTACAGACATCCTTATTAACTCATCAAACAGTCATTAGTTTCTGGTTTAGGACGCAGGTCGCTTTAAAACTGATCAATAATCTATTTTGCGATGAGCCATATGATGCACCATTTCATTTTGTGACCTTGAAAAGGACAAGTCCCAGTTGACAGGCCAATAGCTCTAGACCCTGGAGTATAGAAAGAAATAGATATTGTGCGGAGGAGAGTGGTTTGGTAGTCCTTCCATAGTTCCTCCGTGATATGTCCAATGAGTGTTAACACAATCCATCAATCCATTGATCGTCCAGGGTCATGTAGATATGTAAGGAGACCTCTCCTACAGACAAGCTGGAGGGTAGTAAACCAGCCATACTGTATGTGAAGCAGGTACATAGATACCCACAGACCGGAGGCTTCAGATTAACATACAGCTCCATGTGTCTGGATCATTTGCTTCTAGCTCCTCGTGTCCAAATACATCACAGAAATAACAAATGAAACATCAGGTTCTGTAAGTCTGAAGATCAGACATTATTTCTGCTGTGTGACTTAGAATTATTAGGAATATACTTAAATAAATGGTCTTGGAGCTAAATGAACTATTTTTGATGATACCATTAAATTTGGTGATTGTAGTTTCAAGAAGCTCCGGCAAAATGCCTATCGCCCCGCCCCTGGTTTGAAAGATTATTAAGGGAAGGCAGTGAGGTGTATTGGTGCTTTGTTTTACGGTTAGCCATTCTATGAGTCTATGAGGGATCCGTAAAAACGGGTCCCGCACGGGTGCGACTGCTGTTTTTCAAGTCCGAGTTTGCGCTCGTTCGTGTGAATCTGGCCTTAATCAGATTTCCAAACTGGTCGAAAGGGGAATTTTGTCAGAGTGCTTCTTTATGCAACTTGACGTTCATGCATCCGCTTGTATGTCTTTTATCTAATGTTTTAGTGTTAAAAAAGTTTTCCACCGACATTTATTCCTATAAAAACTTGTATTATGGCTTTATTATTGCACCGTGTTGTGTGTTTCTGTAATACGACGCCCATATCCCGCTACATAGGGAATCTGTGAAAAAAGAAATCATGGCATGTTCCTACATTTGCTGTATTACAGGGTTGTTCTTCCCGGCAATCATTGGTTCTACGGGAATAACAGTGTCATAAAGGACGCACCATTTCCTACAACATGGACTGGCTACTGCTTCATAGTGCAGACCCGTAGCGACCACATGGCCATCATACAGGCAGTGGCGTAACTACCGCCGTAGCAGCTGCTACGGGGCCCGCGGGCACGGGCCCTCACCATGGCCGCAGGCTCCACTAGCAGCCGCTATGGCTGCTACAGCGGGACGCCACTGAACACGACTACGGCAGAGCAGTGAGGTATCTCCCCGCTCTGCCATTAAACAAAAGACATGTATCCCCTATCCACAGGAGATACATGTGTGATCGCTGGCATTGATAGGGAAAACGGGGGACTGAAAGTCCCCTGAAGTTCTCCATCACAAACCTCGGACTTCCGGGGTCTGTGTCGGCAGCTCCGTAGAAATGAATGGAGCTCCTTTCATTTTTATTGAGCTGCCGACACAGACGCCGGAAGTCAGAGGTGAGTCATGGAGAACTTCAGGGGACTTTCAGTCCCCCGTTCTCCCTATCAATGCTAGCGATCACACATGTATCCCCTATCCTGTGGATAAGGGATGCATGTTATTTGTAGGACACACTGTAGGTCGCATTTTTTGGGGGGTTGGGGATGCTGTATGGCGTTCCCTACAGGGGGGGGCGCTGTATGGCGTTCCCTACAGGGGGGGCGCTGTATGGCGTTCCCTACAGGGGGGGCGCTGTATGGCGTTCCCTACAGGGGGGGCTGTATGGCGTTCTCTACAGTGGGGGCTGTGTGGCGTTCCCTACAGGGGGCTGTAACGCCACACAGCCCCCCCTGTAGATAACGCCATACAGCCCCCCTGTAGATAACGGCATACAGTCCCCCCTGTAGATAACGCCATACAGCCCCCCCCCCTGTAGATAACGCCATACCGCCCCCCACTGTAGGGAACGCCATACAGCCCACCCCCCTGTAGGGAACGCCATACAGCCCCCCCCTGTAGATAACGCCATACAGCCCCGCTGTAGATAACGCCATACAGCCCCCCCTGTAGATAACGCCATACAGCCCCCCTGTAGATAACGCCATACAGTTCCCCCTGTAGATAGCGCCATACAGTCCCCCCTGTAGATAACGCCATACAGTCCCCCCTGTAGATAACGCCATACAGTTCCCCCTGTAGATAACGCCATACAGTCCCCCCTGTAGATAACGCCATACAGTCCCCCCTGTAGATAACGCCATACAGCCCCCTCTGTAGATATCTACAAAGGGGGCTGTATGGCGTTATCTACAGGGGGGGGCTGTATGGCGTTATCTACAGGGGGGCTGTATGGCGTTATCTACAGGGGGGGCTGTAAAAAAGGCACTATCTACAAGGGGGGGGGTTGTGTGACACCCAGGGGAGGGGGGCCCCAGTCAAAAGTTTGCTCTGGGGCCCAGTCTTTCCTAGTTACGCCCCTGCATACAGGAGTCATAAAGCCGCTTGCACAGACCCTTATACCACAGCCGGAGATGGGGATTGGCACGGTGTGATTGCTGCCAAGCTGTTTTTACTCTTCTCTACAGACAGCACAATGCCAATCCAGCTGCCCCATCTGGACAATCTCTTCTAAGAATGAAGCTCCCTCACGGCTTCTGCTTCTATAACATCTGTTATGACAGGGGAAGCTTGTGTGGCCACTGATTTCTGTGCAGTGGAAATGCAGTATGACATGGTGCCCATTTAAAGGAATTGGCAACCATGCTTATAAGACATGGCCATATTGAGTGGGCGCCACCGTAGAGCAACCCTCCACTTTGGCTCATAGAGGGGAGTCTGGGATTCCCTATATGATATCCATATGCGCTTTTATGGTATAGAGAAAGGGGTTGTTCCATACTAACAGCTGAGTTAGGTGAGACACGCTGCGTGCTAGAAATACAATGCCTAACAACCACAGTCTTTTCAAATGGGTTGCCAAGCAGAATGTCCATAGTAACTAGTTTGTCTCGGATTCTTCAGATCAAGGTAAAAATGCTACTGGACTAGGGGCAAATAAGGGACACTGGGGCTTGGCACGTCTTAAACCAAGCCTTTCTCTCTCTTATTACCATATTAAAAATAGTTTGGAAAAAGAATAATTAGGTGAAGAGCGTTTTAGACGAGAAGGATTTGTGATAATAACAGCAGTTTTGGATATTGCCTCTATTAGATATGATTCAACAATGCTGGAATACAATATATTGGATCTCCAAAAGCTCTGAAAAAGAAGTCCGCAGTTCTGCTGCAACTGTGGCCAAATACTGTTTAGGAATTCTGCCATCCAACAGTTTATATTGAATTTCCAAGAAACCGATTGCCCATGAAAAAGGTTTTAGAGAGTCTTTGTCCATGTAGCGGATGACTATGTTATTATCAGGGTACCAAACATTTTGGGCAGAACAGCTGAGGGGTGCCTCTTAAAGGGTCATCAAATTGAGGCAATAAGCATAGTGTAGACCAAAAATGAAATGCAAAAGTTATGTAAAGAGATTTAGAGAGAAAGGAAAAGATTCAAGGGTCCAGAAGATGGAAAAACATCTTTATCAGCTGTTAAATTACCCAACAACTATAGCCGTATTTGCTAAACTCGCTGCCCATGGCCAATTGGAGCCCCATTCCAAATTTTGCTATGCGCCCTACAATTACTTTTTACGCAATTGCCTTCGATTGCAGTTCATGAATGATTTATAGATGTCTGGTGAGCTAACTGATAGAGCTGACGCCAAATGCACTGGTGCCATAATTCCTGTTGAGTATACTGATCTGTTTCTAGACATTTTGGCACCTGACATAGTTACGCAAATTAATTACTTTTTGTTGCTTGCTTATGCTCTCCTATGAGGACCCATCGCGGAAGAAACAGTACAGAAGAAAATGAATGGTATGAGCTAAAATAAGCCCACGGCGGTGTGGTGTTTAGCATTATTCCTGCTCTTAGAGGATGAACAGAACACAAGGAATGCACTAATTTCGGCTCAGTGCAATGTAGAAGGGACATGAGGACCTTCTTTCTTGCTTTCTCCTCACCTCCAGAAAACACACCATGGTCTTTCCTTGCCCCATTACAGAGAAGCGTCCTCTTTATCTCCAGGACCTTTCTCTCTTTGGTTCTTTTATTTCACAGGGAGGCTCCGAGGCAACTCAACCTCGCTAAATTAATTCTCTGCTTGCGGGGAGGCTCACTCGCACCTCCAACCCCCATCACCACTCTCGCTGCATACGGGAAGTCCCCATGTATGCTCTACCCCCCCCATCACTACTCTCGCTGCATGTGGGGAGTCTCCATGGCATCTCCACCCGCCATAACTGCAACACCTACAGGGGCTTAACCCATGCACTGTTCCCGATAGGGGGAAAAGCCATCTTTTAATACTTTAGCACCACCCTGTGTGATGCACAGCGCGTTACTATGCTGGTTGTGACCTTACCATGCCATTAGAGTGGAATCTTTACTCGAAGATGGCATCCATTGCCTATAATATAGTATAAGTAGATACATAAATAATATATAAAGCTTTGTTCACATCTGCGTCGGGACTCCGTTCATGGGTTCCGTCTGAGCTCCCCGTAAGGGGAACCCATGAATGAAATCCAAACTGAAACAAGCGTAAACCATAGGTTTCCATTTGCAGCACCATTGATTTCAATGGTGACGGGTCAGGTGCACATGGTTTACGTTTGTCACCATTGTGTAAGCGTTCTGAAGTTTTGACGGAACCAATACCGTAGTCGACTGCGCTATTTATTCCGTGAAAATGAAGAAACCCTTACACAACGGTGACAAACGGAAACCATTTGCACCAGATCCGTCACCATTGAAATCAATAGTGATGCAAACGGAAACCTATGGTTTCCATTTATTTCAGTTTGGATTCCGTTCATGGGTTCCCCTGACGGAAAGGTCCGACGAAGTCCATGAACGGAGTCCCGAAGCAGATGTGAACGAAGCCTAACACAGTCCTTCAGAAACTAGACCTGGAGGGAAAGCAAGCAAATCAAACACAAACATGATGAGCTTAAAGTAACAGTAAAATCTGTACTGATGAGGGGCTGCACGTGAATCTTACAGCTTTTCCTAAAAAATAAAATGGCGTCCCCCCACCTAATGCCCCAGATTTTAAGCATGAATTAAGTCAATGATATCAGTGGGTATAACTTTTACATTTAAGCGTGGGGATGCAGCCTGGGTCAGTGCATGCTAAAAAATGCTTGTGATTTACAAGTAGGTTATTTTTAGGTAACACGGCAAGTTCAGTGTCAGTATTATATTATTATTATTATGTACTACCAAAACCAGTCAATACCGTTATGATGAATTAAACGTCAAAGTAAAGATCATTTGTAATGCTTAAAAGCAAGTGGTTGTTACGTGATACAACGCATTGATTTCTTCGTAAATTGAGTCCTTGCTTCCATGATAGATTCTCTGTATGATAAATCTAAAGATTATATTCTTAAACTGTTTCTACATTACTATGTGTTTCACATGCATTTAAGCAATTTTATTAAAAGTTAAAAAAAAGTGTTGAAAACCCAATATAACAAAAACTTAATTGTCACAGCTACTCTCTTAAAGGGGTTTTCTGAAACTTTAATATGGATGGCCTATTCTTAAAGGGGATCTCCCATGACACCTTTTTTTAGTTTTATAACCTGTGAAAGTTCAACCTCTGTGCTCCCAACCGTCGCCAAGTACGAGGGGTCTTTAGTCCCGTTCTCGGCTGAAGGATGCGCTGTCTGTCTCTATAGACTTAAGCGGAGGCATCGGAAATATTCAGTCAGATTGACAGGTTATTAAAGTAAAACATAGGTTGTTGGAGGATAACCACTTTAAAATGAGCCATCAATATATAATTGGTGGGGGTCCGACTCATGGTAACCCCCCCCCCCCCCCATCAGCAATTAAAGGGATTCGGCACTCGTTGCAGCGCTGCCGTCCATTCCTGCAGTTCCAGGAATTACTTCCCGTATCCTAAGGATAAGTTATCAATATTAAAGCACCATAAAATCCCTTTAAACCCAAATTATATTGAACTTCTTTATGAATAGGTTACCCAAAAACGTGCACCAAAGTGATGAGCCTGTTTAGGAACATTTTACTATGTACAGAAAAAACGGAAATATGTTCTGACCTTGAACTTCTACCCCAAATTTGCAGCTGACAAAATTATGTTATACATTAAAGAAACACTGGGCAAAACTGCTACACAGTGTTATGCCAAGTGAAGACACAGGGATTCTCTCTTTGGTGTTCTTCGATATCTTGTGTCATGCACCGCCCCTTTAGGTGTAGTGTAGTGTAGTGTAGTGTAGTGTAGTGTAGTGCAGTGTTTCCCATCTAGGGTACCCGGGGACCCTGGGATTCCTCTGTACCTTTTCAGGGGCTGCTATGAACACCACAGTGGCAAGAGATATCACATTCATTGTTGAGATAGAAAACTCACGTAAAGGCAAAGCAGTCAACAACTCTATCTGAAAATATAAAGCTGGTTGAGAAGGGAATGGTTTTCCCACCCCACACAAAGCGTATCGGAGGTAGTGGTGGGAAAGAGGGTTCTCTAATAATTGTAAAAAAAAATCTAGGTAAAAAGATGGGACCACTGAGAGTGTAGAAATTTTGCAAGGAGTGTTCCTTTAAGATTTGTTTCCCAATGTTGAGACATGCAGTCCCTCCACCACAGACGTCCTTCTTCTTACTCAGTGCCTCTGGAACTTCTTATGATGATGGACTTGACTTAGATGCTCCTCATCTGGTTGGCATGAAACTCCTTTAGTGCACGCTACATGACTCTTCTGACGTAAGTGTCCCTCTTCCATAGCTCTCTGTTCTGTCTTTTGTCGCCCCGGACACTCTTGGATCCTGGCCACTCTTGGTGGATCACCACTATACCAAACTTCTCCATCACTTTCCTATGTAAGGCTCTCCGTATAGAGGATCTCCCACAACCCATGGCTGCACCCAAACTCTTCCTGATGGAAGTGGTCTACTATCTGCCTGTCTATCGGCTCCCGCTCCGCGGTACAATCTGTCGTCTAGCTAAATTCTTGAAGCACCTTTTACTTTGCAGTAAAATATTACAACCCTTTACACATAGTAAAAGTCATTGCTTTATGTTCAAAGTTACTTTTAAAAAGAATCTTCACTTTTTTTAACCTATCAACGTGATCAAAGAGGAATGAAGGATTTAGCCACACACGGAACTATATTTCTAATAAGATTAGTTCAGAATTAATGTGGTGCCATCTTTGACTCTATGTATTGTACCACTTTAAAGGATTGCAATTTGATATACTGTAGAGCTGGAAGGAATATTATTCTTTCAGCTTTTATATCTATCTCCAAACAATATATCTGACATCATGTACATACAGCAATTCCTGTTAGAACTGTGGAGAATGAATTCCCCCGGACACACTTATAGACAATGCAGATAAACGGAGAAGCTGAGAGAAAATTTTTCCTTTTTCGTGAAATTTATCCTATAAACAGAATGCGTATATAATATACTTTGCCAGCATATTAAACCCATATTTACAGCCAAGGAGGTTTTTTGGAGAACTGACATATAAAGTACCGTAAGCTCTTCACAGACAGGAATATTTGTAGAGCTTACAATGTTTCCTTCAATATTCTTTTAAATATAAATTTTGCCAATGAAGAATGATCAAGTCTTCTACATAAACGGAACGTATCCATAGGGCCACATTGACAGGACGTATGGCATATATATATATATATATATATATATATATATATATATATATTTTTTTTTTTTTTTTAATGTATGGAATAACCTAAAAGTCTAGACTATTCCATACAGATTTATCCAGTAAAAAAACCTGAATGGTATAAGTTTTTTACAAGGGACCCTAAGGGCGGTGTATGCCTCTGTAAGCTGAAAAGTAAATAGAATTTTGGTTACTAGTTTGTTGCTAGGTGGACCACTGCCTAGCAATTGCAGCTATGGGGGAAATATATTGTATGGGAGCAGTTGTGGGGGCATTATACTGTATGGGGGCAGTTATGGGGGCATTGCACTCTATGGGGCAGCTATGGAGGCATTATACTGAATGGGGGTAGCTATGGGGGCATTATACTGTATGGGGCAGCTATGGAGGTCATACAATGTGTGGGGGGCAGCTATGGGGCATTATTCTGTGTGGGGCACACTGGGCATTATACTGTGTGGGGCAGCTATTGGGCATTATCCTGTATGGGGCAGTTATGGGGGCATTATCTTGTGTGGGGACACTATGGAGCATCATACTGTGTGGGGGCCTCTATAGAAACATTATACTGTGTGGAGGCCAATATGGAGGAATTTTACTGTGTAGAGAGCACTACAGGGGCATTATTCTATGTGGGGGTACTATGGGGGCATTATACTGCTTGGGTAGGCACTATAGTGTAGCTCGCTATGCTACGCTGTTTCTGTAACCCCTATTCAGTTCTATGGAAGTTTACAGAAATAGAGAAGCACAGAAAACTACACTAGTTACATAAGCCTGACCCTGCCGGATGCATCTCTGCAGTTGTAAAAATGCCTTGGGGGGGCCAACTGGGGGCCAACTCAGATGTTTTTTTTTCCGCCCCCCCCCCCCCCCCTTGTTCTAATCCCCTAGCTACGACTCTGAAGCGGGGTATTCCAGCATAAGACATTTATGGCATATTGATAGTGGGATCCAATCACTCTCCTGTGTCCCCCATTAATGCACTGAAGTTAAACAGTGTGAGGAGACGGCCAGCATTTTAATAGGAGTCTGTGGAGAGGGAGCTTGTTTGTTTTCATATCTCCCATAGATTGTGGAGGCAGAAATAACTGCTGCCTCTCCTGTATAGGCCTGACTTTAGAGCAGCAATATATGACACTGGAGAGTGGTTGGACTCCCACTATAGATATACCATAAATGTATTTCGCTGGAAAACTTTTAGTTAAAGAGGTTGTTCATGAATACAAAAACAGCGTCACACCTGTCCACAGGTTTTGTGTGGTATTGCAGCTCAGCCCCATTCACTTCAAAGGAGCTGAACTGCATTTCCAGTCACAACCAATGAAAAGGTGTGGCGCTGTTTCTTGAAGAAAATAGATTTTTTTATAACCCCTTAAGAGTGAATTGACATTGAACTAAGGGAAAAGAAGAAGCAAAGAGGCATTGTACTTCTTATACCATTTTTTTCCCTATCTCATACTGCTGCGTTTTGACATATTTACATCATGTATGGGAGTTCTCGTCTTCTGTGCGACGTTTAGATCAAAAGAAGTATCGGAGCGCGGCTTAAGGGTGTGGGAAAACATTCTCTAAGAACACCATAGTAACTATAGTGGTTGATAAGCGTTTTGTCACACTTGGAGTCTTTGGGGGCCCTCTGAACCTTATAAGTAGACCATGTGGGTCCCTATATCAGATTTTGCATTTGGGCCCAAGTGCTTCAAATTAGTCCTGTGCCTAAGGAAATATTATCCTATAAATATCCTTCCCCTTGAGCAGCGCTCTGATTTTCCTTTTGTTCTTAAAAACGTATGTGAGAATGGATCTACCAAACATGATGTTATGGTGGGCTTATAATTACACCCTCTCATAGGCCCCATGCACACGACCATATAATTTGTCCGTAATTACGGACCCATTCACTTCTATTGCCCACGGACACCTTCCCGTATATTTACGGGAAGGTGTCAGTGCCGTAGAAAGGCTCCGCAAAAGGCTATTTGCCTATTTTCTGCTTTTTAAGGACTGTGCTCAAATGTGGGAGGCCGTCAGCGGCTGGCCGTGCCCGTAATCATGGACCGTGATTACGGGAACGGTCGTTTTGCATGGGGCCTTAATAGATTCATTTTTTTAACAGTGATTAAAAAGGTGTTGTCTGATGAATTGATTTATTGATAAGAAATCATAATGATGGCGGTTCTGTTTATAATTTGAATTATATCATTATTATAATTTTTATTATTAATATTTGTCCCTTCAATAACAAATAATGCACGATAAAACTCTGCACTTTATCAGATATGATATTCTACTAATATCATAATAATCAACCAAAATGAATAAATATATATATAAACAGAGAATAAATCAAAGAGGTAAAACTATTTTGCAGTCTCGTTAAAGGTATAATTTAAAAAGAATTTGGCTCTTCAAAATTTCCAGTGAGCTAATCTAGGAATTGAGTAAAACGCAACTAGATATACAGAAAGCACAGGATTGAGGTCCCTAATAATTCCAAACCAAGTATTCCACAAACCATAAAGACAGGGTAAAGTATTCTGGTTCCACCGGCCCACCAACCCATTGCATGCTATATATAAGCAATCTCTGTATTAAGATGTGAAGCAAAAGGAAAGTAATCTAATGCATAACAGGAGTCACCACCAAAGAATATGTTCCCTGGTAAAAAAAAAAAAAAAAGTCCTGGAATAACATCTAACCAAATGTGCATCTGATCAACTGAGAACTATATTTAAAGAAACACTTAAATGTAAAATGAGGGGTTGCATTGAGTGGTGCTCTTACAATTTATTACACAAAGTCTCCTAATAATAATCCTGATATACAGGGTGAAAGCAATCTGACTTCCTAGAAAGGAAAAAAAAAAACGAGACGTTCGAAATTGTTTGGAAATAGTTCCGAGGCCACAAAATAACAGCTTATCCTTCTACAATCCCTTTCCAATTCCAAAATTATTCACAATTGTACTGAAGAAGAATTTGAGTTGCCATCACCTCGGTAGAATATTGGCAATGCAGTTTTGGCACGTAAGAACCCAGTAGTAATAAAGTAAACAAGAACGCTTAAATTACTAATCTGAAAATAGAAGGTGTCAAAGACACAAGATCATTTGGTAAACCCTTAAACCGTCGACAAGGCCAACAGAGGTGAAGTCATTTGTGGTCCAGAGGACAATGTCTCTGTCAACTGAAAAAAACGTAATCATTGTATGGAAATGTATTTAGTGCCATTATTGTTTTTATATAAGTTGTCTTAGTATGTATCTTACCCTCAAGTATGTAGACACCTGATCGTCACACCTACAGTACATGAGCTCGTTGGACATCCCATTCCAAAACCATCGGCATTGATATAAAGTTGGGGCCTCTTTTGTGGCTGTAACAGTTTCCACATTTCCGGGGAGGCTTTCTGTAAAGGATCTGCCAGACACAGCTTCTGTGTCGACGCCCATGGGTAATCAGTCTGCACCTGCTCCTAAGTCTGAGAGAGTGACACGATCTTCTACCAGTCAGACTGGGAGGCTGAGGAGTGGGAGAGCCTATCACAGCCTGGCCAGACGGAGCTGGCTCCCGCCCTCTGTCTATTTATACCTGCATTTCCTGCTCCTCCTTTGCCTGTGATTCTTTTCTGTTTCCTGGCTCTGCTGCTCCTGCTATGATAATTGACCTTGCTTCATTTTTGACCCTGGCTTTACTGACTACGCTCCTGCTGTGCGATTTGTACCTCATACACTCCTGGCTTGACTCGGCTCGTTCACTACTCTTGTTGCTCACTGTGTTGCCGTGGGCAACTGCCCCATTTCCCTTAGCTTCTGTGTACCCTTGTCTGTTTGTCTCTCGTGCACTTATTGAGCGTAGGGACCGTCGCCCAGTTGTACACCGTTGCCTAGGACGAGCCGTTGCAAGTAGGCAGGGACTGAGTGGCGGGTAGATTAGGGCTCACCTGTCTGTCTCCCTACCCCGTCATTACATAATCACAGGCCCATATACCTTTTCTACCCTGGTCCCTGACACAACTATGGACCCCCTTGAGACCCTGGCTCAGCAAATGCAGGGCCTCTCCTTACAGGTCCAAGCCCTAGCTCAGAAGGGCAACACGCACGATGCTACCCTGGTAGTGCCCCCCACCTCACCTCTTGAACCCCACCTCAAGTTGCCTGACCGGTTCTCAGGGGACCGGAAGACTTTTTTCTCCTTTCGGGAGAGTTGTAGGCTCTATTTCCGTTTAAATCCCCACTCCTCAGGTTCTGAGAGCCAGCGAGCGGGTATAATTATGTCCCGGCTCCAGGACGGGCCCCAAGAATGGGCCTTCTCCTTGGCTCCTGACGCCACTGAACTTTCTTCTGTTGACCTTTTTTTTCTGCTCTCGGGCTCATCTATGACGAGATTGACAAGACTGCCTTTGCCGAGAGTCAGCTGGTGACCTTACGTCAGGGTAAGAGACCCGTTGAGGAGTACTGTTCTGACTTTAGGAAGTGGTGTGTAGCTTCTCGGTGGAATGACCCTGCCTTGAGGTGCCAGTTTAGATTGGGTCTGTCGAACGCCCTGAAAGACCAGTTAGTTAGCTATCCCTTTTCTGACTCCCTAGATCAGGTTATGGCTTTAGCAGTACGTCTTGACCGATGTCTCAGGAAACGATGACTGGAACTTTTTTGTGCCTTCCCCTCTGACCGCCCCATGATGGCTCCCGAGGTTCCGTTGCTTCATTCTTCCACGGAAAACTCGGATGAACCTACGCAAATCGGGGCCTCCGTCTCTCCCCAACAACGTAGAGAGTTCCGCAGGAAGAATGGTCTCTGCTTCTACTGTGGGGGTGACAAGCATCAAGTGAACAACTGTCCTAGGCGTAAGAATAAGCAGCCGGAAGAACTTCCGCGCCTAAGTGACCATCGGGGAGGTCATTTTGGCGCACAGGTATTTCCCGTATATATGAAACCTTATAAGATCTTGCTTCCCTTTCAGGTCTCTTTTGAGGGTAGGTCTGCCACCGGCAGTGCCTTCATGGATTCAGGGTCTTCTGCTGATATTATGTCTGTCGAATTTGCTATGTCTCTAGCTATGCCATCGATTGACTTGCCTAAACCTGTCCCGGTAGTGGGTATCGACTCCACTCCTCTTGCTAATGGTTATTTTACGCAGCATACCCCTGTTTTTGAACTCCTTGTTGGCTGCATGCATTTGGAACAGTGCTCTGAACTGGTGATGCAGGGATTATCGTCCGATTTGGTTTTAGGCCTTCCCTGGTTGCAGATGCATAATCCCACGTTTAACTGGAATACTGGGGATCTTACCAAATGGGGTAATGAATGCATGACGTCATGTTTTTCTGTTAATTTTATCTCTCTCCCTGAGGAGGTGAACACTCTACCTGAGTTTATTCAGGACTTCGCTGATGTTTTTTCTAAAAAGGCCTCCGAAGTGTTACCTCCTCATAGAGAATTCGATTGCGCAATCGATTTGGTACCAGGAGCTAAGCTCCCTAAGGGTAGGATATTTAATCTCTCTTGTCCCGAACGTGAAGCCATGAGAGAGTATATCCAGGAATGCCTGGCCAAGGGTTACATTCGCCCCTCTACTTCTCCAATAGGTGCTGGCTTCTTCTTCATAGGGAAGAAGGATGGTGGTCTTAGGCCGTGGATTGACTACCGAAACTTGAATAAGGTCACTGTAAGGAACCAGTATCCCCATTCCTTTGATTCCTGATCTCTTCATTCAGGTTCAGGGGGCCCAATGGTTCTCTAAGTTTGATCTACGGGGGGCGTATAACCTTATCCGCATCAAAGAGGGGGATAAGTGGAAGACTGCGTTTAACACGCCCGAAGGTCATTTAGAATACCTCGTCATGCTCTTTGGGTTGTGCAATGCTCGCGCGGTCTTCCAGGATTTCATAAATGAGATTTTAAGAGACTACCTGGGGGTATTTCTTGTAGTGTACCTTGATAACATACTTGTGTTTTCCAAGGACTGGTCCTCCCACATTGTGCATGTCAAGAAGGTGCTCCAGGCCCTTCGGGAAAACAAACTGTTTGCTAAAACTGAAAAATGTGTGTTTGGGGTGCAGGAGATACCATTTTTGGGTCAAATCCTCACTCCTCATGAATTCCGCATGGACCCTGCCAAGGTTCAGGCTGTGGCTGAATGGGTCCAACCTGCCTCCCTGAAGGCATTACAGTGCTTCCTGGGGTTTGCTAATTATTACAGGAGATTTATTTCTAACTTCTCGGTCATTGCTAAGCCTCTTACGGATCTTACTCGCAAAGGTGCTGACCTCCTCCACTGGCCTCCAGAGGCGGTCCAGGCTTTTGAGGTCCTTAAGAAGTGCTTTATCTCGGCCCCTGTGCTGATACAGCCTAACCAAATGGAGCCATTCATCGAGGAGGTTGACGCCTCCGAGGTGGGAGTGGGTGCTGTCTTGTCCCAGGGTACCAGGTCCCTCACCCATCTCCGTCCCTGTGCCTACTTCTCCAGGAAGTTCTCGCCCACTGAGAGTAACTATGATATTGGCAACCGCAAACTCTTAGCCATTAAATGGGCATTTGAAGAGTGGCGCCACTTCCTGGAGAGGGCTAGGCACCAGGTAACGGTCCTTACCGACCACAAGAATCTGATTTTCTTAGAATCTGCCCGGAGGCTAAACCCAAGACAAGCTCGATGGGCGTTATTTTTTACCAGATTCAACTTTTTGGTCACCTATGGGGCTGGGTCTAAAAATATTAAGGCTGATGCACTGTCGCGTAGCTTCATGGCCAGCCCTCTTTCGGAGGAAGATCCTGCATGTGTTTTTCCTCCAGGTATAATAATTTCCTCTGTTGATTCTGACTTAGTCTCCGAAATTGCGGCTGATCAAGTTTCAGCTCCCGGGAACCTTCCTGAGAACAAGCTGTTTGTTCCCCTGCAATTCCGGCTAAGGGTACTCAGGGAAAATCATGACTCTGCACTATCTGGCTATCCAGGCATCCTGGGTACCTAGCATCTCATTGCCAGAAACTATTGGTGGCCTGGGTTGCTTAAAGACGTTATGGCCTACGTCGCCGCTTGTGAAATTTGTGCTAGGTCCAAGACTCCCAGGTCCCGACCAGTGGGCTTACTATGTTCTTTGCCCATTCCCCAGGGACCTTGGACCCATATCTCCATGGATTTTATCACCGATTTGCCTCCATCTCAAGGCAAGTCGGTGGTGTGGGTTGTAGTAGACCGTTTCAGTAAGATGTGCCACTTTGTGCCCCTCAAGAAACTACCCAATGCTAAGACGTTAGCTACCTTGTTTGTCAAACACATCCTGCGTCTCCATGGGGTTCCTGTCAATATTGTGTCTGACAGAGGGGTACAATTTGTTTCATTGTTTTGGAGAGCCTTCTGTAAAAAGTTGGAGATTGATCTGTCCTTCTCCTCGGCCTTCCATCCTGAAACTAATGGCCAAACTGAGAGGACTAATCAGTCTCTAGAACAATATTTAAGGTGTTTTATCTCTGATTGTCAATATGATTGGGTCTCCTTCATTCCCCTCGCCGAATTTTCCCTTAATAACCGGGTCAGTAACTCGTCAGGGGTCTCCCCCGTTTTCTGTAATTTGGGGTTTAATCCACGGTTCTCCTCCGTTTCACCTGGTAGTTCCAACAATCCCGAGGTAGATGTCGTTCATCAGGAACTGTGCACAGTCTGGGCCCAGGTTCAGAAGAACCTAGAGGCGTCCCAGAGCATACAAAAGACTCAGGCAGATAGAAGACGTTCTGCTAACCCCTTGTTTGTGGTCGGGGATCTGGTGTGGCTATCTTCTAAAAATTTGCGCCTTAAATATATAGGGCCGTACAAGGTCATTGAAGTCCTTAACCCTGTCTCCTTCCGACTGTAGTTACCCCCGTCTTTTCGAGTACACAACGTGTTTCATGCCTCCCTCCTTAAACGCAGCTCCCCGTCCTTGACTCCCTCGAGGAAACCTCCGGTCCCTGTTCTCACCCCTGAAGGAGTAGAATTCGAGGTGGCCAAGATTGTGGACAGCAGGATGGTCCAAGGCTCCCTCCAGTACCTGGTCCATTGGAGAGGATACGGCCCTGAGGAGAGGACTTGGGTACCCGCCCCGGGATGTTCACGCTGGGGTATTGCTCAGTAGGTTCCATCTTCGCTTCCCCAATAAGCTAGGTCCACCTAGAAAGGGTCCAGTGGCCCCTCTTAAAAGGGGGGGTACTGTAAAGGATCTGCCAGACACAGCTTCTGTTTCGACGCCCGTGGATAATCAGTCTGCACCTGCTCCTAAGTCTGAGAGAGTGACACGATCTTCTACCAGTCAGGCTGGGAGGCTGAGGAGTGGAAGAGCCTATCACAGCCTGGCCAGACGGAGCTAGCTCCCGCCCTCTGTCTATTTATACCTGCATTTCCTGCTCCTCCTTTGCCTGTGATTCTTTTCTGTTTCCTGGCTCTGCTGCTCCTGCTATGATTATTGACCTTGCTTCATTTTTGACCCTGGCTTTACTGACTACGCTCCTGCTCTGCGATTTGTACCTCGTACACTCCTGGTTTGACTCGTCTCGTTCACTACTCTTGTTGCTCACTGTGTTGCCATGGGCAACTGCCCCATTTCCCTTAGCTTCTGTGTACCCTTGTCTGTTTGTCTGTCGTGCACTTATTGAGCGTAGGGACAGTCGCCCGTCGCCTAGGACTGGCCGTTGCAAGTAGGCAGGGACTGAGTGGCGGGTAGATTAGGGCTCACCTGTCTGTCTCCCTACCCCGTCATTACACTTTCCACAAGATTTTGGAGTGTGTCTGTGGGAATTTGTACCTATTCATCCAGAAGAGCATTTGTGAGATCGGTCACTGGTGTTGGGGGAGAAGGTCTGGCTCGCAATTGACTTTCCAAGTCATTCCAAAGGTGTTGGATGGGGTTGAGGTCAGGACTCTGTGCAGCCACTCGAGTTCCTAACCACCAAACTTGTCACACCATGTCTTTATGGAGCTCACTTTGTACACAGGGGCGCAGCCATGCTGGAACAGGAAGGGGCCGCTACCCGAACTATTGCCAGAAAGTTGGAAGCATAAAATTGTCTAAGATGTCTTTGTATGCTATAGTATTGACATCATCCTCCACTAGAAATAAGAGGCCTAGCGCAAACTCTGAAAAACAACCCCATAGCATTATCCCTCCTCCACCAAATGTTACAGTAGGCACTAGGTGTTCTGGTGAGTAGCATTCTTCTGGCATCCACCAAACCCGGATGTATCCATCAGCTTACCAGATAGTCAAATGTGATTCATCACTCCAGGGAACATGTTTCCACTACTCCAGAGTGCAGTGGCGTCATGCTTTACAGCACTCCATCTGACGCTTGGCATTGTACATGCTGATCTTAGGCTTGTGTGCAGCTGCTCGACCATGGAAACCCATTTCATGAAGATCCCAGTTCTTGTGTTGATATCACTTCCAGAACCAGTTTGTTACTCTGCAGTGACTGATGAAACAGCTAGCCACTCGGCAGCTTCACTCTGTGAGTTTGCGTGGTTTACCGCTCCGTGGCTGAGCTGTTGCTACACCTAGACGCTTCCACTTCTTAATGATAGCACTTACAGGTGACGGGGCACAACTAGAAATTTCATGAACTGACTAAAGATGACATCCTATGACAGTGCCATGTTTAGAGTCACTGAGCTCTTCAGTGCGACCCATACTTCTATCTATGTTTGTCTATGGAGATTGCGTGGCTGTGTGCTTGATTTTATGCACCTGTTTGCAATGGGTGTGGCTGTGACAACTGAACTCAATAATTAGAAGGGGTGTCCACATACTTTTGGCTTAGAGAATATCAAAAGTCTATGGCCGGTTTTAAGGAAATCATGCAGCCTTTGCCATCAGGCAGCATAGTGTCTGAGGCTATGGGAAAACAACATGTCAGATTGTTGGATTATTTAGGATTATGTGTGTTAATCTGCTTTGTGTACGTAGATATTAAGTATTTAAATGATCTGAACTTCATGGCTGCAGATTCACTTCTGCAAAAATTTTGCAGCGACGAATTTCTCCAATAGTATGACGTGAGATTATTTTATATTTTCCTCCATTTTTTCTTCCCAGTGTTTGCTGTTGCTGGATTATAAAAGCTCTATAATTGTACCAATTCCCCAGAAATCTGTAGTTTCTAAAATTAATGACCGATTTCACAGAGCATTAACTATCGCAGGCCACAGTTCATTAACTACTTGTAACAACCGGCTTCCAGGGGTTGTTGCTTAATTCGACACTTGCTTTGAGTATATGTAATATCTGTGGGGAAAAAAAACAACTGTAGTCTATAACTGAACGACTTTGGAATCATTTCAGGGTATAACTTTATGTAAGAGGCATAAAATCTGATCTAGTTCGGTAAACACCCATTTATGTTTATTGCTTGGAAAGGATGACAACTATAGAACGTGTGTAAAACATAAGAAAACTATTTTACTCCCTCATTACTGAAATTATCTCAATAAAAATCTCACCGATCAAGCTGATCAAGAGCTAATCTTAGCACACTGGTAAAAAAAAAAAAAACGGCACAGTACACCACAAATGGCATAATAAGATGGTAGAATGTCCACCGGCTGTAGATGCCACGTTATAGACATGGTAGTTGCACTGTCCAGATTCTGGTTTCTATTCTCACCCTGAGAGTCGACTAAACCTGCCAGAGACCACCTAACTATCTAATGTGTATAGGAGTGTCCTGACCCTCCCACGATGGTAGATGTTGGGGTAAAGAAGGATCGGGCATATTGGATTTCAACATGCATGATTCTTTGTTCTCGCAGGAGATAAGCCGCTGCCACGCACACATGTCCACTCTGCTTGGCCAAGCCTGCATGTATATGGGGGAGTCGGGTGGAATAGCTGTCGGCCGTAAGAGCATTCAGCCACAGCTGATTTTCTCATGGCGGTAAAATCGGCCTAAAATTTAAAATCCAGTCTAACGTTGAACCCCATGACATTTTAATCTTCTTGAATGTTTAATGTTAGGGTATATCCAGGGTTTAATAGGGCATCATTGCTAAGCAGAACCGGTAAATGGTTTACATCCGATAAATATGCACTTTTTACCAGAATGTTTATACCTGAATACTGTCATACTTTGCCGAATATTACTTCCATGCAATGCCCACTGAATACATACAATGCCAAATAATATACACCAATGCCGAAAAAGCCAAGCAAGCAGAGCTCAGCCCTTTACATAACCCACATAGACTACAAGGGAGAGGGCTATGCACGTGGCCTCCTCCCTATTCAACTCTATGGACCCCGTGGCCATGGTTCACCTGACAGGTGCCGGTTTCTAGAGGAGAAAACTGCATCAATGAGGAATTTATGGCATTTCTTGTGCATACGTCATAAATACTTAAGATAGGAATACCCCTTAGATTGAGTTATCCCATCTGGACAAGGTTTTTATGTGTGCCCCATTAGGGAAGATTAATGTCATGGAGGGAGGCCGTCTTTATGGGACCCCCCCCCCCCCCCACATTCACACACACACAATTAAACAGAGATCCACTGCATTTGGCAGTTGCGTCTGTGGAGGACTTGATCTGTCCATGTATTACACAGTTGCCCATTCATTTGAGGACACCCACAGCTTGCCCCTTTCTGATAGTTGGGGGTTACACCAGCCGGACTCACATCTATAGTGTCAGCTGATCGCCAGGGCAGCTGAATATAGAAAGGGAGATGTACTGATGGGTGCCACATGCTGCTAAAAATGGTGGCACATTATATACACAATTAATAGCGCTGTATGGGAATTCATCAAGTGATCTTCTCCATGTCTATATTAAATGCAATGTTTCCAACAGACTGACATCAATTACATTATGTATTCTGTATCCTACGGGACTGACTGCTTAGGAAACACATGTAATATAATTATTATAGGAGCCACCTTCAGAGAGATACAGCTGCAGTTGCCATAGCCATGTTATTTTCAGTAATGCGATCATGTCCAAATAGCTCACACAGAGCGTGGGCAATGATAAATGGATTAACGGACAGTTATTGACCCAAGAGATTTCCCCCTGGACCGGTACAAATTGGTATCCCGTTTATCTGTTTCGATGTCCAGATGCCGTAATTTAAAGAGAAAATGGATGCAGAATCTGCTGATTTTCACCTCTTATGGCATCCAAAAAGTATGGGTGCAGAGAACAGGGTAGTCTGTACTGGTGCCATGTCCCTAGATAATACATTTTAGTCATATTTTTTCACTTTATATTTCACTGTGTCAATACAGGTATTCACATTAGAGTATTTACATTAGAGATGTATTGCGGTTTTCAATAAGAATTTTTATTTTTTTTAAATTGCAATTTTCTAAAATACTTTGTGTATTAATTCCTTATAGTTTTCAAGATCTCTACTTGAAGTCACTGAATAGTAACATTGTTGTTTACATTCAGGTGCTGAATATCTGGCCTGGATCTCCGATTACTATTATGCTTGAGAGAGAGAGAGAGAGAGAGAGAGAGAGAGAGAGGGAGGGAGAGAGAGAGAGAGAGAGAGAAAGAGAGTGAGAGAGAGAGAAAGAGAGAGAGACACACGGTCTGTGATTACAGGCACGGCCAGCTGCGGACTGACGTGGACAGCCACCCGCATTTGCAGGTCGTGCTCCCATTATAAAGTATAACAGCACGGTCCATAAAAGCAAAAAATAGGACATGACCTATCTTTTGCGGAGCCTTTATACGGCACGGACACCTTCCCGTAAATATACAGGAAGGTGTCCGTGGTCAATAGAACTGAATGGGTCCGTAATTACAGTCCGTAATTAAGGATCGTAATTATGGATGAATTTTATGGTCGTGTGCATAGGGCCTAACTATTTTGACCGACAGTTGCCATACGTCTATGACCACATGGTGGCCCAGTGATTATCATTGCTACCTTGCAGCTTGGTGGTCCTGGCTCAAATCGAACATCTATATGGAGTTTTCATGTCCTCTCAATGTTTGTATGGGTTTTCCTGTTTTCTCCCACACTCCAAAAACATACTGACAGGTATCTTAGCTTATGATACAATTTAGATTGTGGCTCCATTGGGAACAGTGACTGTTGACAATCTCTGCACAGTGGAATAAGTTGGCGCTATATAAGATATAAATAATATGGCTAATTTAAGAAGTCTCGATGATAACTTTAATTTCATCAGATTAGGGCTTAATATATTCAAGGCTGAATTTATCATTACAAAGGTAAGCCTCCACCTATAGACAACTCTTTCCCTACTAATTCAGATGGGCATTCACTTTAAAGTAGGAAAGATCAAACCTCTCTATCTCTGCCCCAGTGCCCTGAGAGGGGTGTTACAGAATGGGAAGAAATCTCACCAGCCATAGCTGCTTCTGACATCTCTCATCATGTACAGATGACTGTTCAACGGCTTGTCTGAGTTACCAGCATTATTGAATATTAGTAAGAGGTCCTAACCTGAACTAGTATATACGAAGCTAAAGGAGATTGTAAAGGGAGCCATGAAAAGATAAGATACAGAGTACAGATGGGGTAAAGGCCCTTTTACACAGGCCAATTGTCACGGTCACTGGGAATGTAGAACCACTAGGCCGCTCCGCCGTAGCGGGGAGGCAGCTGACCAGGTCACAGTCTACACGAGAGCCATGGCAGACCCAGCAGGATAGGATTAATAGCCTTAGGTAGTACCAGGAAGGTGATCTTTTCTGAGTGAAGAGCTCCGACCTGTAGTGTCAATGGCTCCCTGATGAGCATTATCGGATCGGGCAATGGTAGACCATTCACAGAGGCAACAGCCAGGGGTCTCTACAAACGGACTGTGGGTAGGCGTAAACGATCCACTAGATCCTGCTGGATGAAATTAGCAGCCGCTCCAGAGTCAAGATAGGCGGAGGAAGGATGTGACATTTCTCCGGAGACGATGGCTACAGGAATCGATAATCTGGAAGAGGTTTAACTTTTGGAGACGTTCCACCTAGAGTTGCCTCTCCAACCAACCCTAGGTACTGGAGTTTCCCGGTTTCTGTGGGCATTGGCACACAAAATGACCCTTAAGGCCACAATACATACATAGTCCAGAGGAGCGTCTGCGCTGCTTCTCCTGTTTAGATAACTGCACTCTGTCTACCTGCATGGGTTCTTCAGGGAGCGCACTAGGGGAAGACAATAGTGGTCTCTGGATCGAGGGTGCTGGTCTGTGGGCCTGGCTCTCCTGTCGAACCTCTTGAGTGCGCTCCCGGATTCCCATATCATCCCGGGTGGCTAACAGGATGAGGGCATCCAAGGTAGAAGAAAGGTCGCGGGCCGCCAGTTCGTCCTTGATTTGAGAGGACAGTCCCTGCCAGAAGGTCGCCACCAGTGCCTCATTGTTCCATGCCAGCTCGGCTGCCAGGGTACGGAAGGAGATAGCATACTCCCCTACTGTGGAGCCCTCTTGCTTGAGGGTCAACAGAGTAGCTGGACGTGGCAGAAGACACTGGACGTGGCAGAAGACACTGGACGTGGCAGAAGGCCGGGCATAAGCGTGCGCTCGCACCCTATGGGACACAGCAGAACGGGGCAGAAGTGAGCGCTGGCATCTCCTAGGAAGGAGATGGGGACCAGCGCTCACGGATCCATGGCTCCGGGGGTCGAGTAAACCCGACGGCCCGCGGCCATGGACGCTACACCAATGATCGGGGCAAATGAGCGTTCATATGAACACTCGTCCTGATCAGTGCCCTGTGTAAACAGTGCAACGATCAGCCGATGTTTACAGCTAAAATTGGCCGGTGTAAAAGGACACTAAAGTTGGCCATACATATTAGATACAAGTCAGCCAAACCTGCTGTCGAATGTGTTTGGGGTCTCCTGACTTTTCCCCAACAGCAGATGTCGGGGCAATGAAGGATTGGGCATGCTCAAACCTTTGTTCCCACAGCTTATTCCTCTCTTCTCTTAAAAATATTCATGCATGCTCGATCGCGCCAAGTGTGCATGTTCATGGTAGTCGGGAAGGAATAACATTCCAAAGTGTATGGCCAGCTTAATACTATGCTTTTAGGATTGAAACAGTCTTTAACTGGAACTATCACTTAAGTAGGCCGCCATTTCTAGTCCCCAGTAAAGGTATATAGCAATGTTCTGATGAATATCACCTCAGCCGGGTAATCATTTTATTGCTTAAGCGGGCTGCGGGCTGCGTTTATTGATAACTGTGTTGCCTGACTATAAAGCAATAATGTACTGAACGCTTGGTACGCAGCTACTTCGTCTTCACACCTCGGCTGTAATTGCTAGCACTCACAGTCCAATGAAATATCTGTGTGACAGACTGTGGATCCTGCTCTGTATTCCGGGAGACATCAACCACTTGGCTGCTTTAGGAAGTCCTAAGGAGCCGCTCTCTGGATGTACGGAGCTACTACAAGGGTGGCTTTTATTGAAATCATAAATAAGTGTATGCATTTCAAGATCCTGCTTAATCCGTAAGGTACAAGGCTCCACATTGATTAGTGCTGGGACTCTTTGACCTTACATGCTGTCCAAATACAGCTCAGTCACTTGAGAAGCAAATCGCTTAATAAGTGAGTGGCAGAGGAGAGAGGCACAGAGAAAATGCCTAAGCAGGTGTGTGAATGAATTCTCGAATATTCTCATTCCAACAGGTTTATATTTATGCTTTAATCTTAAGACATTCCATAAGACGTTCTACTGCCTATTGCCGATATGTATCAGATATCGCTACACCAGCCATTCTTTCACATCTGCACAATTATCACTGAAACAGATTCTAATTTTACTCAATAGGTGGTGACCCAAAGCAAATATCTCATAGTGTAATATGACGATAAGCATAAGCTATTAATCCACGCTGCAATGGTCATGCAGGGCTTGCAAATACTGAGGTCCCGGATCCAATATGCGACATATCTCTGGATTTGTTTGGCTAGGGGTTAGACATAACTTCATGAATGTTTTTTGACACTTGGTCTTTATGGATTGACCATCAACCTAGGTTCAATGACTTAGCATCAAGGACGTCTTGGTTCTTGTGTGGCTTGAATGGGTCATCAGTGATCTTCAGCCATGCACAAAGACTTGTGTCTTTGCATTCTGTATGAACTATAATATTATCTTCTATCTAACCTTTCTCCTTTATTTCGCTGCCTATGATAGAATACATGGTAGGTGGAGGAGCCTTAAGAATAATTTTAAAGAACTAGGCTACAAGCTGAGAAGAAGGACCTCTAAGGTAATATTCTCAGGAATACTGCATGTGCCATGCGCATCACAGGAAAGACAGCGGGAGCTCAGGGAGTTAAATACATGGCTTAAGTCTTGGTGTAGAGGAGAAGGATTTGGGTTCCTAGAGCATTGGGCTGACTTTTCATTGGGGTACAAACTGTATTCTGCAGATGATTTGCACCTAAATGGAAGGGGGTCCGCTGTGCTGGGGGAAAGAATTCTAGCTGGGGTGGCGGAGTATTTAAACTAGGGCTGAGGAGGGAGGTCAATGTAGAAAATAGGTGGGGGGAGATACAGACTCTGGAGAGAGGACTAGACCACAGGATAAGGAGATCCGTCTGTTACAAAACAGCAGTGCAAATAAAAAAGCCCAAATAATGTCAAATAATCACATTTCTGATACCAAACGTAGCAATTTGAAATGCAAGTTAAAATGTATGCTCACAAATGGCAGAAGTCTAGCAAGCAAAATGGGGGAGCTGGAGGCCTTGGTACAGGAGTAACATATAGATATAGTTGGTGTTGCTGAAACATGGCCGGACACTTCACACGACTGGGCTGTAAATCTATAGGGTTTTACACTATTTCGGAAAGACAGGACAAATAGGAAAGGCGAGGTGGTGTATGTCAGTATGTGAGAAGTGATATGAAGGTGAGTGTGAAAGAGACAATAGTGGGTGAATATTGTGAGGAGATTGAAACCTTGTGGGTGGAATTACAAAGGGATGTAAACACTGAAAAAAATAAATTTGGTGTAATCTATAGACCCCCCCCCCCCCCCAATATAATTGTGATGGAAGATCAGCTATATAAACAGATGGAGCAGGCTGCACAGGCTGGTACTGTAGTGATAATGGAAGATTTTAATTACCGGGAACGGTGTCATGGTTCAGCTTCAACTGCAAAGGGGAGAAATTTCCTAAACCTGTTGCAGGAAAATGTTATGGGCCAAGGTCTGAACATGTAGGATCCCTAAATAGTGGTAATGGGGAGTTGGTCACAGGGGATCAAGAGAAGGCAGAGTTGCTAAATGGGTTCTTTAGCTCTGTATATACATACAGAAGAAAGAGCAGCTGATGTAGCCAGTGCCAGTGCTGTTAATATATCAGTTGATATACTGAATTGGCTGAATGTAGATATGGTCCAACCTAAGTTAAATAAAATAAATGTTCACAAGGCTCGGGGAGCAGAAGGGTTACACCCTAGAGTTCTTAAAGAGCTTAGTTCAGTTATTTTTGTCCCCCTCTTCATAATATTTAGAGATTCTCTAGTGACTGGTATGGTGCCAATGGACTGGCGCAGGGCAAATGTGGTGCCTATTTTCAAAGAGGGCTCTAGGTCTTCCCCGGATAGTTATAGACCAGTAAGCTTAACATCCATTGGGGGGAAATGTTTGAGGGACTATATACAGGATTATGTGACAAAAAATAGTGTTACAAATGACAGCCAGCACGGTTTTATTAGGACAGAAGTTGTCAGACCAACCTGATTTGTTTTTATGAAGAGGTGAGAAGAAGCCTAGACAGAGGGGCCGCTGTGGATATAGTGTTTTTGGACTTTGCAAAGGCATTTGACACTGTCCCTCATAGACGTCTAATGGGTAAATTAAGGACTATAGGTTTAGAAAGTATAGTTTGTAATTGGATTGAGAATTGGCTCAAGGACCGTATCCAGAGAGTTGTTGTCAATGGTTCCTACTCTGAATGGTCCCGGTTATAAGTGGTGACCCCAGGGTTCCGTGCTGGGACCACTATTATTCAACTTATTTATTATTGATATAGAAGATGGGATTAATAGCACTATTTCTATTTTTTCAGATGACACCAAGCTATGTTGTAATGTTCAGTCTATGGAAGATGTTCGTAAATTACAAGAAGATTTGAACACACTAAGTGTTTGGGCATCCACTTGGCAAATTAGGTTTAATGTAGATAAATGTACGGTTATGCACCTGGGTACCAACAATCTGCATGCATTATTTGTCCTAGGGGGAGCTACACTGGGGGAGTCACTTGTTGAGAAGGATCTGGGTGTACTTGTAGATCATAAACGAAATAACAGCATGCAATGTCAATCAGCTGCTTTAAAGGCCAGCAAGATATTGTCGTGTATTAAAGAGGCATGGACTCGCGGGACAGGGATGTAATATTACCACTTTACAAAGCATTAATGAGGCCTCATCTAGAATATGCAGTTCAGTTCTGGGCTCCAGTTCATAGAAAGGATGCCCTGGAGTTGGAAAAAATACAAAGAAGAGCAACGAAGCTAATAAGGGGCATGGAGAATCTTAGTTATGAGGAAAGATTAAAAGAATTAAACCTATTTAGCCTTGAAAAGGGATGACTAAGGGGGGACATGATTAACTTATATAAATATATGAATGGCACATACAAAAAATATGGTTAAAGCCTGTTCCATGTAAAAAAAAAACTCAAAAGACAAGGGGGCACTCCCTCCGTCTGGAGAAAAAAAGGATCAATCAGCAGAGGCGACAAGATTTCTTTACTGTGAGAACAGTGAATCTATGGAATAGTCACTGCAGGAGCCGTCACAGCAGGGACAGTAGATGGCTTTAAAAAGGCTTAGATCATTTCCTAGAACGAAAAAATATTAGCTCCTATGTGTAGAAATGTTTCCCTTTCCTTTTCCTATCCCTTGGTTGAACTTGATGGACATGTGTCTTTTTTCAACCGTACTAACTATGATACTATTGACCTCTGCTTATCTTAATTGAGGTAACTGATAACTAGTAGTGAAACGTGCATAAGACATGGTGGCAAATACAGTAAGTACAACTACCTGTGTAGTACAAGAAAAGAAGAACCTTCACATAAATTGGTCCCAGAAGCAGTGAAAGATCTACTGCTGTTGGCCAAGCATTTAAACCTAAGAGAATGGCGTACAGAAATACAGGCATTAGTACATATTCACGATAATATGACATCATGAGTATAAATCTAAGATAGGTAGGTATGTAGGGTTCTTATGGACATCTCTATGTGGGATGGTCCTACCTATGAAGAAGATCTCAACATGCAGTGTATTAATGATCATCATAGTAAGCATCTCCAAAAACTTCTTAGTGCTGACTATTATGTAAGACCATGATTGTCCTTCCCCTCCTTGCCCACCCTCACACAAAATGTACAGCATTTTCTACAAAAAGAAACGATTTTTTGGGTTTCAAATATTATCTTTTTTAGTCATTGCTATTGGCACTACCATTGAAGTATATTCCCTCCAAGGACCAATTTCTGGTTGCATTTACTTTGACAGGTAGGGATTAGGGCAGAAATCCCACCTCGTCCAGAAATGCCTGAACTCTGTAGCCCGTAGTGTTGATTCTGGAGACTCTGAAGAAGACAGACTAGCACTTGTAGGAAGTAGAAGTTTGGTTAGACTATGGGTTCACTTCCTTACTTGTATATGCCTCTGGCTACTAATTTTGCTGTATTAAGTAATTTCAATTAAGAGAAAAATGTAATACAGATGTGTACACCCTTGCTTTTTCTTGAATTTCGTTAAAGACTACAATTTCTCATGAAACCATTTCAATACAATATCGTGACATGCTAGCAAAACCCTTGCTTGGCTGCAATTCACTTCACAACCACTATGTGGTTACACATAGACACATATAGCATAAGCATCTCGCGACAGAGTATCGCAAAATCATGTTTCTTTTTTGAAAGCTGGACAATTTAAGACACACATCCCAGAATACAGTATGTTGAGATATAAGGAAAGGTAAGGGAGGACACATATGTAGTTCACGCTATTTAAAGGTCATATGGCCATTCAGTAAATTCAATAGCCCCTTGACAGGTTGTATTTTAAGTCATACAGGTGGCATAGTATCTATGTGATATAATATAGAGTCGCTGTCTTGCAATAGGTGAATTCTGCTGCTTCTGTGCCTTGTATCCAACATTTGCCTTACAGATAATTGTAAATGACCCTCGCTCCTCATGAGGTTAAGTAGAATCTGTAGCAAGTGATTTGGATTGAACTTAAGTTTAATCAGGAAAATGTGTTGAATACAATCCAAATTAATATTTTACTAAATATTAATGACTCAAATGAAGGTCTTGGCCATGAATGACCTTTTGGTTGACATTAGTGCTGTCATACTGATTTAAGCCAATACCTATATTAAGCTGATAACAGGGTATTGATCAACTGTATACTGTAGGGGAAATATAAATATGTTAAGCATAAAGGGCTGTTAATATCAACCAATAGACAAAATACAATTTATTTGCATCATAATGATATCAGCCTTAAAGTTTTTAAGGAGGGTCTTTATACCAGAACAAAATCAATGTTAACAAAGTTTATATTATAAAGTTAAAGCTTGTCCAGTAATCTACTAATTTAGGTTTAAGCGTATTTATTAAAATATAGAGAAATCCTTTAATTTGTGGATTTAGTGTTCCTTTAAGGGAAAAGTTTACCTCTCATATCTGTAACTTCCCTTGGTGAGCCCCCTGAGCCATTCAGGACAACTGAGAGAAGTCACATGATAAATGGCCCTAATGACTAGGGGGCTAGAAATAATGACTCCTGACCTGGCTCTTCCGGTTTCTTAATAGACACTTCTTCAAGCCCCCCGACTGGCACTTTGTCATCATATTCTGTTACAGGTGATGTCTGTCTTCAAATACTGTATTAGAAAATTCTGAGTTTATAGAAGAATATCACCCATTCAGGATCCTCATCCAGAGCAAAAAAATCTACAAAGAGCTTCTCCTGATCTGGAGGAACGGATATGTCCATGTGTTAAATAGACAGCTCATTGATTTTAAAGGGAAATGTGTAATGCTTAATTTCCCCTGTGGTGGCGCTGCAGGGGAATTCAACACTTGTTGTCAGTTTCCCCCACAGTATTGATCTATACCCTGTGATCAGCTTAATATAGGTATTGGCTTATATCAGTATGACAATATTTCGTATTTTGTCTGTATAAACCTGGATATAGAGACACAAATATTTTGGTTGCTAAAAATAATAATACAGCTATTTACCATAACTCTAAAAAACTGGGACTCTCTTGCATCTATTGGAATTTTTTTCAGACAGGTGTATATTTTTTGGGACAGTTTGTGGGTATCAGTACACTTTGTTAGTGGTAATGCGAAACATTGGTATAACATTAGTGAGTGTCCATCAGCTGGCAATCCAATCGATCTGAAAGTAAAGGGTCATTGGCATCCTGTAGGGCACTTGAAGCTTAGTTGCTGCACAGAGATTTCAGTCACTGGACTTCTTAGATATAGTACTTACTTGTAATAAAGCAAAAAATATTTTCAATGGTAACTAAACGTTCAACAAACTTCTGACCTGTCATAGTGACAGGTCAGAACTTTTGATTGATGGGGGTCCGAGCGCTGAGACCCCCACCAATCGCTAAAACGAAGTGGCAGAAGTGTTTGTGTGAGCGCTCAGCCGCTTCGATTCTGTTCGGCTTTTTCCAGATATCAATGTATCGGAGTACGGGCTTAATAGAAAGTCTATGTGCACGTACTCCGATACATCGGCTTTCCAGAAAATAAACAAACAGGAACGAAGCGGCTGAGCGCTCACACGGGAGATTCTACCGCTTCGTTTTAGCAATTGGTGGGGGTCTCAGTGCTCGGCCCCCCACCAATCAAAACTTCTCACATGTCACTGTGACATGTCAGAAGTTTGTAGAACGTTTAGTTATCCTTTGATGATGATCTGAGCAGCGCTACAAATTTCAGTCCTCTAGAGATTATGGTTTTATATATTCTCTCATCATCTTAAGGGCCCTTCTATCAAAGGCAAAGGCAGGAGTTCTGTCACCACCAATTATTTAGTTCTGACCGCTCCTGGATCTGCTGACGTCTTATTGGCGCTCCCTTTAAGACCGAGCACCTCGTTCACGTACGCCACCACCCCTTCCCCAGTTATGCCTTTTCCCCCTATAATCAACAATGCACATGAGGACTTTGTCTGTCTGCAAATGTTCAGATACCCAGGAGGCACCGGTAGTATGGCACAGTGTTTCATTTTCACTAAGTGGACATTTGTACTGCCCGGAATATTTGATCTAGATAAAAACATATCTACAGCTTAAATAATCATGTCATAAAATAATTTAAACCCAATAACAATGTAATAATGGATTTATCACCAGAATTGCTTGATTGCTTTAAGACATTAATGGGGCCATAATATATTACAAAAGTAAACTGGAAAAGTGTAAAGGAAAACTCTACTTTTAAACAACATTTTTACAACAATTCAAATTTCCAAGTATGTGCAGTGTTGAGAACTTTTGTAACTCCTTTGCTTTTTTATATCTTGTAGTGATTTTGAGGTATATGATGTTTTCCTTCTCATAAGCGTCTAAGGTGAATTCAGAATTCTGTGATTACTTGTAGGGGCGTAACAAGTAACCATGGGGTTCCATAGCAAAATGTGAATACGTGCCCCACACTACAATGACCAATTTCAATAGCAAAACGTCAAAAGTGTATGATTATGTATGTGTCTTTCTCTAATGTAACGAGATAATGCACACAGTGATGTCACAGCATAGAGATAATTGACATAGTGATGTCACAGAGGATAATCTACATAGTGAAGTTACAGAGCAGTGGAATTAGAAAAACAGTGATGCCACAATACAGGGACAATGAACCCAGTGATAACACAGTAGCACAGGAAAAACACACAAAAATGTGACATCACACTAATAGAACAGCACAGCCAAAAGCACAGAATGATGTCACTACGACAATGCACACAATGATATCACAGTACAAGAATGATGGAAAAGGAGATGCTGGAGCACATAGATAATGCACACAGCAGGGGTGCAGCAGGTTTTTCATCTCCCCCTTCATCCGTCTTAGGCTTCGATTACTGCACCTGTGTGGAGATGGGCCCTCTTAGGCTAAGTTGACATCTTGTTTTTACAGTACGTCTGACGTGCAGGTTTTGGCATGAAAAAACAGTGTCAAAACGTGTACCACAGCGTGTATATTGCTATGTTCAGGACGGATGCCCTAACGATGTAGTTTGTGCATACGTTTTGTGTGCTTACGTTCTATCCTTTTTTTTCCATGTCCTGAAAAGCGTAGTCTACTACGCTTTTCAGTACATCTCCAAAACGTATACGTTTTTATTTGTATTGAAGTCAATGGCGATGTATGGACAACATATGCAATTTTAAACCCTACGTTTGCATACGTAAAATGTATACGTTTTTGTCACCATATATTGGAAATGTAGACTTTACAAAGTTTGATTTAGCTCAAGAACAAAATAACATGCGTTTTTAGAAGTAAGAACAGACACAAACGTATAAAAACGTATACGACGTATACTACAAAAAACTTAAATGTATGTTACAAATGCATACGTTTTTGTAACTTTAAAAATATATACGTCGTTGTATACCACAAACGTGTATACGAAACGATATGTGTACTGCACCTTAGTTGTTGGGCTCCATAGCAGCTGCTATATCTGCTATCCTGGTGTTTAAGCCCATTTGCAAAAAAATTTAATGGGGATGGAGACAAACCACTAGCAGAGTCTTTCTACTAGCAGAAGAAAGGATTGGGTATTTTGATATCCATTCAAGAGGACCCTATACACATCAGATTATGAATGGACCCTGTCAGATTCAGTGGGATCCGCCGACATTAATGTGTAAGAGCATCTTTAAAGCAGTGCATTGTGGGAGCTCAGATGACCGTTTCACACAGCTAAGCTCTTAGGTCACATGTCTGACTACAAAGTTTAGAAATTGTTGACTGTTTCCAAGAGCAACCATCAACAATTTGATAGCAGTATTTATCTGAAAGGCAAAATAAAAAGAGATTATGTCCTTATTAGGTACTTTACAATACACTTGTAAGCTATTATGTTACATTTTACATAAAATGGCATTTTAGTTTTACTGCCTGCCTGTATTATAGTAGATAGTGGTTTAGTAAAGATATTCTCATTACTTTATCAGGCCAATGGTTTGAAAAGTGGTACCGACTCCTCTGTGCTCAGGGTATTTGTTTCTCCTTTCTAAAAATCCTCTTGCAGCTCATAGAAAGTGTATTAGGGTATGTGCACACGATGAGAGGCTTTTACGTCTGAAATGACAGACTGTTTTCAGGAGAAAACAGCTGCCTCGTTTCAGCCGTAATTCCTCCTCCTCGCATTTTGCGAGGCTTCTCTGACAGCCGTAAATTTTGAGCTGTGCTTCATTGAGTTCAATGAAGAACGGCTCAAATTACGTCTGAAAGAAGTGTCCTGCACTTCTTTTGACGAGGCTGTATTTTTACGCGTCGTCGTTTGACAGCTGTCAAACGACGACGCGTAACTGACAGGTTGTCTGCACAGTACGTCGGCAAACCCATTCAGATGAATGGGCAGATGTTTGCCGACCTATTGTAGCCCTATTTTCAGACGTAAAACGAGGCATAATACGCCTCGTTTACGTCTGAAAATAGGTCGTGTGAACCCAGCCTTACTCAGCAGGGGGCGATAAAGAGCACTGGTATAAACTCCGCCCAGAATAAAGGAATTGTGAAATCTGTGGTCCATCCTAAAGGCCCTAAATTCAGAATAAAATGAAGGCAATTAGCAAAACGTTTTGTTGAAATTTCTCTACCATTTACCTTAGAAGTGTTTAATGTAACATTGATGCTTATATCAAGTGTGACTGGAATTACCCTTTAAACGCTCAATATCCAATGAAGCGGTTTGTTAAAACAAATCAGAATGTCAAAGTTTATCATTTCTTAAATCATTCAGCACAACTTAAAAGTTACATCTTTAACATTGCTACAAGCTCAGTAATGTGTAGCTTGTAAACTGCCTTACCGACCCCTTACAGCAAGGGAAATCAGAGCGTGCGCTACCGTGCTGGAGATTCTACAATTCTGTTTTATGTAGAAGTTCACAGCAGACCCAGCGGAACAGCTTTTTCATTTCACCGCCGACCTCTTCCCTTCACTTTGACCTGTCTCTTTATTCCCCAGCTACCCTGCATTAATCTCTGCATAAAAAGGGCAAGAGCCTGATATTTCTTGGTCCGCTTTGATGGGCTCTTCCTTCCAGACACATAATATACCAGGGGATGAGCTGTATTAAAATTTGACAGTCATCTCAGTTGTATATTTCTTGGCAAAACATGTATATTAAAAGTTAAGACGGAAAATGATCTACAAACAGGGTTGGCAATGTGTCTCTTTATTCATGGAAAATGTATGTCTATCTACGGGGCATGTCCTACCGTGGTGCTATGTTTCACGCTATCAGAGAAAACGTGTTCCTTTACTGAGGCATCAGTTTAATAATTTATCCACTTTTATACATGTATGAGACATATAGCACTATGGGTGTCCATCCCACCGAGCTCCGAACTGCAGGCTATACTGCTCTTACTAAAAGTCAACCTGTTGCCAAGGCACAGCAGACGGAGGAAGCCATCTTATGTCATAATATAATATTCAGTCTAACTAGTGAAATACTAACATCATAAAGAAACACAAACATAAAACATGTATAATAAAAACACTAAAAAGTGTATACTAATGTTCATTATTTATAATAATTTAATACAACAAAATCCCATGACTCTTAGGCTCTGTTCACATTGGAGTTGGGCGTCTGTTCCGTCAGTTTCCTGACTCTCTGATGGTCAGTGTTATATGCTGCACTATTCTTTCCTGCAATGGGGGACCCTAATATGGTTTAATGGGATTTGTCAGGATCCAGTAGAGTCACTATAGGGGGTCTAGATGTAGCAGTTGCATTAGAGCCCAGGTGTTTAATGCGGCCCAAAGCTCCCTCTGCCACGTTAGACACCAGTATTATAAATGGCACATGGTAGGGCCCTGTTATAGATTTTTCATTGAGGTCAAGAACATTCAAATTACACAACAGATCAGTCCTTGTTTCTGTAATAACGGAAATCATGCCACCGGTGTGAACAAAGTCTTAAAGGGGCTTTTCTGGCCAAGGGGCTAAAATGCCAAAACATTAAAAGACCCTTTACTCATCTGGAAAATCCTGCAGCGTTCCAGCGCAGCCAGTCTGGAGCTCCCCGCTACTCTTCGTTGACAGTGCTGCAGCAATAACATGTCTGTATGCCCATGTGATCACTGCAGCCAATCACTGGCCTAAGTGGTATATGGCACAAGACCTTAGACAGATTTTTGCCGATCTTGCCAAAAAACCCTTTAAAGTGAATCTGTTACTAAGACAGGGCCAGTTTCGTCAAAAAGTTTAACTAGACATTGGATAGTAGGTGTATATGCAGCGAATAAATGCCCCCAGACACACTAAGGCAAGTCACAAGCACGGAGAGGGCTTACATGACACTACATAGCCTTATGGCAAGCAATTCCAACAAATTCCTAAAATTTTGTGGGGCGGAAAAGCACTTGGTATCTGTCACTTTGACTAATCTCTGTATGGGATGAACACAGATCTATCCTATGACAAACAGAAACCTAATTTTAATTGGCAGGCTAGATGGACTACTATAGTCTTGATCAACTATCAATATTCTTTGCTTGTATGGATCTATGTGCAAACATCAGGTCTTGCAGAAACCGCACACACAAAAACATAGAACACATTTAACCCCTTAACGACATCCAACGTACTAGTACGTTGTTGTCGTTAAGTACTTAAAGGGGTTATCCGGGGACCAAAAATTGCATTGCAATAATATATTTATGTGAAACGAAGTAACTTACTAATATACTTTAATTAAAAATTCTGTGCTAAATGGTGCAGTTCAAATCTCATGAATTATGCAGTAAGTGTTGGAGCTTTTCTAATAGTGATGACGCTCCGACACGGCCCCACGTGACTGAGGGCTTGCTTCATGTGCTGTTCGTGAACATGACCGCAAGGGGCTGTCACATTGCCTATTGCTTGAGTCCCGAGCAGAGCATCAGCTAGCGCTTTGCTCGGGACTCCAGCCCTGCTCCCGACATCCATATTTGGTCAATTCAGGGGTTTCCTATCGTTGGAGTCCCAGAGCAGAGCATCTGCTGATGCTCTGCCTGGGGACTCCACAACTTCTGCCAACGTCACTGTCACTGTCCATATATGGACAATGACGTCGGCAGCTCTACTGGAGTCCCCGAGCAAAGCATCAGCTGATGCTCTACCTGGGGACTCCACAACTTCTGCCCACGTCATTGTGGGGACTCCAGTACTGCTCTGCCGACATCATTGTACATATATGGACAGTGACGTGGGCAAAAGTTGTCGAGTCCCCAGGCAGAGAATTAGCTGATTCGGGGACTACATGACTACTCTGCCGACTAAATTGTCCATATATGGAGAGTTACAATGACATGGGCAGAAGTTGTGGAGTCACCAGCCAAACAGCAGGGTTATTTATTTATTTTTACCACATATAGGATATTACCGTAATAGGGAGAAATTACTTTTCAAATGTTGGGGTGCCTTTTCTTCTTTATGCCTTGTAAAAATGGAGGAAAATTCCTACATTTTATTGGAATAAAATTAGATTAAAATTTTTACGTCCTAATTCCACTAAATTCAGCAAAAAAAACCTGCGGGGTTAAAATGCTCACTATACCTCTTGATAAATTTCTTGAGGGGTGGAGTTTGCCAAATAGTGTATTTTTGGGGGTGTTTCCACTGTTTTGGCACCACAAGACCACTTCAAACCTGAAATGGTGCCTAAAATATATTGTAATAAAAAGGAGGCCCCAAAATACACTAGGCGCTCCTTTGCTTCTGAGGCCGGTGCTTCAGTTCATTAGCACACTAGGGCCACATGTGGGATATCTCTAAAAACTGCAGAACCTGGACAATAAATATTAAGCTGCATTTCTCTGGTAAAATCTTGTGTTACATAAAAAAATGAATTATAACAAATTTAATGCAAAAACAACTAGTAAATTTCACCTCTACTTTGCTTTAATTCCTGTGAAATGCCTAAAGGGGTAAGAAACTTTCTAAATGCTGTTGTGAATACTTTTGAGGGGTGCAGTTTATAAAATGGGGTGATTTATAGGGGTTTTCTAATATATAAGCCCCTCAAAGCAACTTCAGTCCTGAACTGGTCCATAAATAAAAAGGCTTTTGAAATTTTCTTGAAAATGTGAGAAATTGCTGCTAAAGTTCTAAGCCTTGTAACGTCCTAGAAAAATAAAACCAAGTTAAAAAAATGATGCAAACATAGAGTTAGACATATGGAATATGTGAACCAGTAAATATTTTGAATTGTATTACTATCTGTTTTACAAGCAGATACATTAAAATTTAGTAAAATACTAATTTTTGCACATTTTCTCAAAATTTTGGTGTTTTTCAGAAATAAACACTGAATGTATTGACCAAATTTTACCACTAACTTAAAGTACAATATGTCACGAGAAAACAATCTCAGAATCGCTTGAAAAAATAAAAGCATTCCAAAGTTATTACTACATAAAGTGACACATGTTAAATTTGAAAAAGACGGCCTGGTCCATTAGGCTAAAACGGGCTGTGCCCTTAAAGGGAATGTGTCAACAGAAATTATTAATTTTTTTTAGTTAAACAATTATTATGTAAGTGATTAAACATTGTTTTAATTTTTATTTTTTTTCACAAGTCAGGAAATATTATAAATTAGATTCTAATTTATAACATTTCCATGTGCTGGCCACTAGAGGGAGCAGTTCCCAAAATTGCAGCATGAACAATGTGGTAAAGCAACCTCATTGCTTTATGCTGCAAATTTGGGGTAGACACACTCACTCTAGTGTCTTCACACAATCCCCCCTCCCTTCTTCTGGCTAGTGCCAGGAGAAGATGGGGGTTGAATCTTCAAACCTCCTACACTGTGTGCCGCAATTTTCTGAGCGAATGCACAGTGTAGGAGGATTAAATACAGTGCTAATCAGACAGTATAACACGAACATACACGAACATAATACACACATCACATACACAAACATAACTTACCTGCTCCTGCCGCCGCTGCCGCCTCCGCTCCTATTCCTTGCATCTTCGCTTCCTTGAACATATGGCCGGAA